>NW_026943076.1:0-117038 GCF_024139115.2 Armigeres subalbatus
GCAGAGGCGGTGAATCGTGGTTTGGTGCCCTGCTGGCTGAGACGATATACGGGGCGGCCTGAAGTTCACCAATCACACTGCGGCTGGAATCACGTGAGATGTCAGGCAGTGAGCCGATTCTACTAGGAGTGTACTTGCCTGAAGATGGTTGCCGGAAGACCCTCTCTCCTGATTCATACACATGACCGGGACTACTGTTGGACGTACGGTTTGAGCCTCTGCATTCACTCTGCAACTAGAATCAGAGGAGGTATCAGGAAGTGATCTGTTTGAGCTGAACAAGTACTTGCCTGAGGATGGTTGGCGGAAGACCCTCTCTTCTGATTCATACACAGGACCGGGACGGCTGATGAGCGTGGACTGGAATGGCTCGACTGTGATGAACGGATAAGGGTGTTCCTCACGGCCAGCGGCAAATATGCGTCCCGGTGTCCGATTGCACCAAACAGGCCGACTCTTTATCGTTCAAAACAACGCCTGCTTTGATGCGCATAGATCAGGGAAGACGATGCATTAATCGTAAAAGGCAAGATACAGTGGTCTAAGGTCCATGGATTTGTTGGAGAACCTTAATACAATCGTTTATGAGGCGCATGGTTTGCTTTTAATAAAATTGGCCAGCTTCCTCCACATGGCTGTTTAGCGTGTTTGACGCATTAAATCGTCTCCATAGATCTGTGCAGGAGCTCATCAAATTCATTCACCTAATGGATTTTGACTCTTGAGCGGGGTATTCACTCGAACAAAAGTTCATTTTGCGTTTGTTCTACGACCCGCTCAAACGTCACAATTGCATTTTGCATTGGTCTATTTAAGACACCTTGGACAAAGGAGCGTAGGATACCTTCCTAGCGGATAAAAGCTAAATTGCAACAACTGAGAAATCTCGTGACGCAGTTGATCAGTTTTTGGCCATAGCCCAGCTAAAACGCTGATTTTGATCCGTAACGCTGGGTAGTCACCTTTACGTGATATACCACGGTTGCATTGCCAGCTACAGGCAAATCCTGACCCAACGAATACCTTCCACATTATCCAACTACGTGGTACTTATGAGGGTGTTGCTAAGTCGGTGGCCTCTCGTTAAATAAGTACCACATCAACACTTCCTTCCTCTCCCTAGTTACGGTGAAGATGGGCGTGGACAGGAGTAGTAATCCTCATGCTTTTGTTATTTTTGTCTAAGACTGGAATCAAGGACCACTCCCCTTCTTGATTTCTGATAGCATTCTAGATAAGAATCTCAAAAGTAAAACATGAATATCACTAGGGTCCAATCTACGAATAACACCGTAACAATGCTAATGCTAATAGCCCAGCTAAAACGCTGATTAATCGAAATATCAATTAGGCATAGACCACTATTCCAACTGTGAGAAACCGGCACCAGTGGCTCCGTACCTTTCCCCGGATCGAACCAGTGAGCAAACTTGCTCCCGGAAAACTATCTCGTGCAAATCAAAAACAGTAGCCCTGGGTCGCTCGGGTTTTCTCCAACTGTGAAAACTCAGCACCTGTAGTTTTCCCTTGCCCAGTAAAGGAAGATCCATTAATTACGTAACGCAAAAATTGGGCATTTTTAACTTGGAATTCTTGGAAATTCTCTTTCAACTTGGGCTCTTGGAATTCAGGAACCTGCTCCAGTGGAGCGTGAAAATATGGTTTTCACATGATCTTTCGGACGGATCCCACTTGCTGCCTTCCGAGAGTTGTGTCTATCTTCCCCTGTATCTGAATTAAGATCACTTTGCACAGCACTGTGGTTTTGTCACGTTACTTATCTTCACTGATTTGAAAAATACAATTTGAAAATTGCTCAACAAATATTGTAACCGGTAGTAACGGATCTGCATTAAAGCACGTGGCTTTAGCGCCACTCCATTGAGGAGACCACGACCCAATTTAATTTGCCCGGATGAAACTCTCCAAAGTGCGAGTCCATTTAAATTTTTTCCAATGAGGATTCATGGATTGGTCCAGCCTGCAACAGCCTAACGAAGAGCATATTTGTTGTCCTAATTCTAACAGGGACTCATGTTTGTTTGGGGAATCTGTGTCAAAAGGTCGAAGGACAAAAGGTCGAAAGGACGAAAGGTCGACAGGACGAAAGGTCGGAAGGACGAAAGGTAGGGAGGACGAAAGGTCGACAGGACAAAAGGTCGAAAAAACAAAAGGTCGAAAGGGCAAAATGTCGAGAGGACAAAAGGTCGAAAGGACAAAGCATCGAAAGGACAAAAGGTCGAAAGGACAGAAGGTCGAAAAGACAAAACATCGAAAGGACAAAAGGTCGAAAGTACAAAAGGTCGAAAGGACAATAGATCAAAAGGACATAATGACGAAAGGACAAAAGGATGAAAGGACAAAAGGTCGAAGGGATAAAAGGTCGAAAGTACAAAAGGAATTAAAATTAAAGTTAATAAATCCTGGCAATACTTTGGTAAAAATATTGATTTGACAATACACCTCTAAAGAATACCCTGTGTTTTAACAAAAGAAAAATTCTAGAATGAAATGTTTTCAAGAGTTTTTGGTATTTCTTATGCGGTATAAAAATGCGAAACTTGAAAGAAAAGGTTATGAAAAAAACAAAGAAATATATCTACAATGAAAATAAGGTTCAACACAAATAAATAATAATGTGCGAAGCTCGAATGACAAGCCTTTGATTAAAAGAAGGAAAAATTCAACAATAAAATATAATCAGGTGAAACACAAATAAATATAAGTACGCTAATCTCGGCCTATGACTAAAAGAAGGAAAAATTCAACAATGAAATATTATCAGGTAAAACATAAATGTTCAAAATAATGGTTGATTAACTCTCGACGTTTTGCCTAATTTTTTCGACCTTCGACCTTTTGACCTTCGAGTTTTTGATCTTCGACTTTTTGGTCTTCGACCTTTTGTCCTTTGACCTTTTTACTTTCAACCTTTTGTCCTTCGACGTTTTTGACGTAAACTACGTCTAAGGAGAAGCCTCGGATACAGGGTGCAAAATGAAAATTTCCAAATTGGGGACCGTCACGAAATCATGTAAGATTTCAAACGGTAATAGCGTCTTTATCTTTCGATGGATTTTCGACATTTGCTTATCAATCGATTCGGAAACTCTCAAGCAATTTTTCAATTTTATTGATACTATTGATTATCAACGTTAAACTATTGAAAATGTTATTTCTTTCCAAACCGGGTGAAAAATTCAATCCCGTTCATAAATCCCCAACACGGACATCAGATTGCAGTAACGTACGGGCCTTTTGATCCACTGCTTCGTTTTCCCTGTGTATAAAAAGCCACGTGTTTCGCGTGCGCGCGTCATTTTCATTCTGCATGTCACGGAGAACGGACGATTTCGTTCGCACGGGAGGGCTCGTTGATTGAGATTTATGGTGGTGGTGGTGGTGGCGGTCGTGGCAACAGCAGTACATCTTTACATCCGTGTTCCCAACAGCATCGTTGAATCTGGCAATCAACGTCGTGCTGTTGATGAAGCACATAAGTGGAAATGAATCGGTTCTTTTCAGGACCATCATTATGTTTCGGAGGAAGGTTAAGTTGATATAATTTTTTGACGTAAACTACGTCTAAGGGGAAGACTCAGATACAGGGTGTAAAACCGAAATTTCCAAATTCGAGACCGTCGCGAAACTAGGATAGATTTCAAACGCTAATAGCATCTTTATTTTTCGATGGATTTTTAATCACTCACTCTGCAGAAGTCGAACGATGGATTGAATCTTATGAATTTTTGCGTTACTGCTGCCGATTTATTGCAATAATCTCATGAATTTACTCTCAGTCAAACCAAATTCCTCCAATGAAAAATTTAATGCCCTGAAAAGGACAGGTTTCAGATCATGCGGATTTCTAATCACCAACACAACAGCAACCATTCGATAGTCAGAATATCACAAGAGTATTTCACTCAAATGCAGATGCTGGTTCTATGGTTTTACCGCTACACTGCAACAGATTGCCATCGTTGGATTCTCTGTCGCAACGATCCTGTTACGAGCGCTACCTACGCCATCGGTGGGAACGAAGAGCGTGCGTCAGAAGGAGAAGCTGCAAAACTGAATTCGCATGGATGGAGATTTAACCTGAAACAAGTAGCAGTCTATCTACTAAAATAATAATCTTGAGGGGAAATTTCACTGGTATTGATGCTATTCATGCGAATAAATTTTTGTAGCGTTCCTAACGCACGGTCGTGATTCCGCCACCGACGGAAACTATCAGCCATCACCAAGTGATTAATATGAACTTCGATCAAAATTCGTCTCGCCTCAAATTATGGGCTTAAGAGCTGCTTTCACTGATGACACTTCAGACGCAACCGTTGCAGAAATAAACACCACCATAGCCGCCATCGTAGAGAAACACGCAAGAAAATTCCACCTGAGTGCTGTTGATGCTGACGACGACGACCGCGCGACCCACACCATCGCCGGGAATAAAATTTCCGGTAGGAGCGCCGCCGATGCCGAAGGTGGTACCATGGTCTGGTCTCCGCAACTAGAGATGTCGCAAATTAATCGATTACTTCGATTAATCGATTCATCGTTGTGATAATCGATTAATTTTGAATCGATTATTACCCAACGATTAATCGATTCAATAATCGAAAGGAATCGTGAGTAATCGATTAGTTACTAATCGATTAATCAGAATTTTACGACATCATAAGGATGTCGAAAATTAATTGATTATTTCGATTAATCGATTCATCGTTGTGATAATCGATTAATTTTGAATCGATTACTATACAATGATTAATCGATTCAATAATCGACAAGAATCAAGAGTAATCGATTAGTAACTAATCGATTAATCGGGATTTTACGACATCTCTATCCGCAACATCTCGAACGAAATGGCTCGCGCGCGCGGAAGAGCTGCTTTCTTGTAATCAATAAAGTTGAACCTGTAGCCACACCCCTTTGGTGAGTGTTTGACGGTTACACAATATTTGCAGTCATACCGGACAACAAAGAGGAGGGACTAATGAGCCATGTTTATTGGAAATAAGAAAACTGCTCTCCCCCGCGTGCGTGGCAGCATCCCCCAGTTCGAGACAGCAGCACGTACGGACGTGTTTTCTGCTCGCGCATTTTTGACGTAAACTACGTCTAAGGGGAAGTCTCGGATACAGGGTGTAAAATGAAAATTTCCAAATTGGGGACCGTCACGAAATCATGTAAGATTTCAAACGGTAATAGCGACTTTATCTTTCGACGGATTTTCGAGATTTTCTTATTAATAGATTCCGAAACTTTCCACCAATTTGCTAATTGTATTAAAACTATTCATTATCAACGGCAAACTATAGAAAATTTAAGTTCTTTCACGTTTGGTGAAAAATTTCAGAACCAACCAATTCCGTACATGCATCCCCAACACGGACATCAGATTGCTGTAACGTACGGACCTTTTGGCTCATCGCTTCATTTTCTCTGTACATAAAAAGAGTCGTGTTTTGCGCGCGCGCGTCATTTTCGTTCGAAATTCACGTCTGGTAGCGGTCTGGTAACAACGGCTCTTTGGCATTGGCGTTTGGTGGTGTATTTGGCAGCAGCAGCACGTCATTCACGGTTGAGATTCCACGGAGCGTGTACCATTCGGCGTCCGTAACAACGAATCATAGGACGGTGGTCGTGGTACAATTAAAATAATTCGGTCCTTTGTTAGGACCACCGTTATACACAGTAGAGAATTTGGTTTACCGAAAATGTCCATCAAAGTGAAATTTCATACAACAATGGCGACCAAAAAAGAAAACTCGTCGTCAGTAAGAACATCACTCGAGTGAATTCGTTGCTCACATGCTGTTAGTAATTGCAAAGGTGCACAATTAAAAAATCGGTCCTTTATCAGGACCATTTACTATACAATGAGAAGGGTTTGATTTGCCGTGTTTGAATTTTATGTTTGAATTTGCGATACAGACGATAGCGCGGCAAATATTTTTGACATAAAGGATTTTTCAAAAGAGCAACAGCTAGTGACCAGAAAATTCTTGAAGTCCAGTAAAAGTTTTTAGCATGATTTGAGTTCTTCATGTATCAACTATTAGTCGTACGCAATAATGAAAAACAAATTGGTTCTTTTCAGGACAATCATTTTATAAAAAAAAAAGATTGAGCGGAGACGAATAGTCTTCAAATCGCAAATCATAATCGCTTGGCGATGGAAGTAAGTTTCCTTTGGTAGCAGAATCAGAATCTCTGGCAAGGTTCGATAGTTTGATTATTGATTATGGTTGCGCATTTATAAATATAAACTCCCTTATATTTGACCTAACATTTTGCTATAGAGAGAATTGATTGATTTAAATGCAAAAAATTTATGCTTGGTTACTGGACAATTTAATCGCAAAGATAGCATCGATAGCGCCGTAATCGTGTAATTGACTCTTATAAATGTCTCTCTGAGAATTCATCTTTAAAAGATACGGTCCTTTGCAGTTAACACCAACAATGGAAGAAAATAACTCGGAAATAGGGGAAATGTTCCGATCTCCATCTCATTGTACATATATCCATCTCATCGCTAAACAAAGAAATACGGCACCAAATTCGTTGCTTCTTTTTGTCAACATGCGTGCTCACTGCTAAAAAAAATCACAAAAATAATAAACAAACCAAATTCCTTACCATTGCTTTGTTTTTGATGGGATGGAAATAGGAGCTATGAGATGAAGTGGCGAATCGTTCCCCTACATCAAAACCTCTCTCTCGGAATTATTGTGGCCCTGAAAGTGGCCCTACACTGCAACATATTGCCATCGTTGGATTTTATGTTTTGAATATTGCTCGAAACCAGTGTTGTCTCAAAAGTAACCAAAAGAACAATTTTGTAATAATCATGAATGATGAGACTTGCTAGGTTCTTCCTTTCACCAAACGGTTTTACGTAGTTTACGTCGGGCGGTCGTGTCTTGTACACAACCCTTAGGATTTTTATTTTCGACCTTCGACCTTTTGACTCAGATTTTTTGTATAGACCTTTTGTCCCTTCGGCCTTTTTTCCTTCGACCTTTTGTCCTACAACCCCTTTTGGCTTAGATTTTTTTGTTTCGACCTTTTGACCTGTCGACCTTTTCACCTTTCGACCTTGCGACTTTTGTCCTTTCGACCTTTTGACCTTCGACCTTTTGGCTCAGATTTTTTGTTTCGACCTTTTGACTCTTCGACCTTTCGTCCTTTCGACCTTTTGACCCTTCGACCTTGTGACTCAGATTTTGTGTTTCGACCTTTTGTCCCTTCGACCTTTTGACCCTTCGACCTTTTGTCCTTTCGACCTTTTGACCTTCGACCTTTTGTCCTTCGACCTTTTGACCTTCGACTTTTTGTCCTACAACCTGTTTGGGGATTGCGTTTCGTTCGTTTTACTGTTTGTTTTTATTCATTTCTTTCTATCTCCTATATGAACCATTGCATCATGACGTCCTATGACATCATATGAGGGCATTTTTTACCCGTATTCAAATGGCGAGTGAAGTTTCATAAGGGTAATGTTTACATTTTTTATATGGAGTTTTTGGTTCGTGCAATCGTCTTTAGTGTGCGGTTTCTCTTCCCTAGCTCTCTTCTCACTTGTGTGTCTGCACATTATCTCTTACGTGATGTCACGTTTTTCAGTCTCAGCTCCATGAAGGTATGCATTCCTGTTACGTGGGAAATTTTCATTGGTGGCGAAACGGATTCATGCACGCATTTTCACGGGTTAGTGATGGCGGACCCAAGCGGTAGTCGGCAGGAATTCCGACTCGCGAAATATAATGTGGCGACTCTAGTAGCACATTCGATGGCTCTTCATCCGAAATTTGTCAGAAAAATTCTTACGAGAATTTATTTACAAATTCCTTCAGAAATTCCCCGAAGATTCTTAAAAAAATACTCCACAAATTCATTAGGAATTCTTAAAGGAGTTCTTCCAGGAATTCCCCAGAAATGCACCCAGGAATAGAACCAGGAGTTCCTTCAGCTTTCCCCAAGAAATTTCTAACGGAATTCTCCCAACAAAGGTTCCAAGAACTCAGCCCGGAAATTCCCCATAAAATCACTAAGAAATTCGCCCGGAAATTCCTCCAACTTGGAGGCTCCAAGAACCCACCAGGAATTTCCCAACACTCCTGGAGAAAATCTCGGAGGAACGCCTGTAGAAAATTTATGAAGATTCCATGAAGTAAATCCGGGAGAAAACCCAAGAAGAAAACTTACAGATATAAGATACAAGAGGAAATCCTGAAATGCCTATAGATTCTTTTTCAAGAGTTACCGGATTCATTGTCGAATAATTGCTTTGATTCTTCCGAATTCCGAAAAAAAATCCTGGAGGTTATTTTCGAAGATTCTCTTAAAATCCTACCGATTATTTTATAGACCCTTTATTTATTTTTTTTGCCCATGCTAGATTTACTTTACTCTATATGATAAATCCTGCACATTTTTTGCTTGTCAATTTATGTCAAATTGCAAGCCGTAAGTGATCGAAACTGCATTCTCTCTTATAGTGCCTGCAAGGTGAAAGCAAAATTTCTACCATTTATATAATTGCAACCTCTCAACCAACTCTCAATGTTGAAAAAACGCCACTAAATTTTTATCACGAAATTACTTTTGCATATTTTCCGCCCAAAAGTGCAGCAACAACAACGCAACAAACCCGCAGGGCATCTTTATTCAGGCGCCTTCCATAGAACCGAGTGAGAGGAAGAAAAAAAGCACCACAGCCATTTCTGCACTTGCACTCCATGCCAAAGTTACTGGGGATACCCACCTCCTGCCAAGGACGCGGTCGGTGGACGATGTAAGTCACCCGCGAAAATGGCAGCGGTTTGCGATAAAAAAATCGATTCGCCACCACCTTTTGCCGTCGCGTCGCGTCACGCTACGGCGCGCGCTCTCGCTGTTACGACGGGTTCGCCTAAAGTTATGCTAATACCGAAATCTTTGAGGTCGTTCGCGCTCGATGGGGCGGCGACGTAGGAATCCGCGCGGGACAGCACGCGGTTTGCGATGGGGTAATTTTTCCGGCGAACGGGCGGGGGCAGGAAGGAAGCGCAAGGGCAAAAACGGAACTCTCAAGCCACACGCCATTATATGGCTCAATTTCAGGCTACCGCCCGTTGGCATTGGCGTCGTTGACTATTGGCGCGAGGTGGAACACAAAGCTAGTGGAAGGTGGCCGGGTATTTTGCTACCCACTATAGGTCATGTTCCGAGAAATTGCTTCTCATTCAAGCAACTGGAAGCCCGCTAATGAAAGTTTAATGCGTCGTCGTCGTTTTCTTCGATGTCGATGATGGCTAGGTGTGCAGATTGTGAGAAAATTTTACATAATTTGGTTGTCACCAATCGAAGTATGATGAAAATTGCTTTTAAATTTGTTTTATTATACTCGTTTTGAGCTGATGGTGTCGTTTAAATTGGAATAGAAATACTAATGTTATTGCCATGTACAATTGGGCAAAGTGGAGATGCCTTTCAAATCTTTAACAAAATTATGGTGAAAATTAGTAAAAGTGTCTTTATATTTTTCACCGTTATGAGTATTTTGAATGGAATAATGTTCTACCATATCAAACAGACACAAAAAAAAACTCCTTCAGTCGATTAATATATTTCTACCGCTCCAAATCAAGAACCTCTTGTCAACGTTCAATCCTTTGCATTCGTTCTCCATTCGAAACCACTTGCTGTCACAGCCAACCGACCAGCTGAGTGCCATCAAGTTAATTGGCTTGTCCTGTAGCTTCTGTACGTACATCTACTTGTCAGCATCATACGCACGCACCCTGCGACAGAACTGGCATTGTCACTATTGTTCCTGCCTCGAGAGAGCGAGACTGTCAGCTACGATTGATCACACAGCTAATTATCGTTATATTGAGTGGATATTGCTACTGATGGTCAACTACAAGTGTAGGATGCCGCCGTCAAGTTTTTGCATATTTAACCGATTGATGAAATAGAGTTACCAAATTATTTGCCACAAGAATATTCCAGCAATTCGAACTACGGCCGCACGGAACACGCTGGAAGCATCTATAGAAAAAACTCCCATTCAAAGCTAAATGACAAAGTTCCGTATTACAAAAAAAAATATGAATAATGACCTCCGCTGCGTCGCCGGCGACCCTGCTCGACCCCACTGGTGGACTTAACTACACCATTGGCCCGATTCTTGCTCGTACGAGTGCATGTACGACAATAGCCATCAATCAATTGATTTTCGTTGGCTACGCCTCTTCCACACTGAACATACGGATAGACACATAGATATGCTAAACTCATTTTCCGGAATGAGAGCCGCGATTGGTATTATGGAATTTTCGCACGTTGTCTGACTAGGTCAAAGTGGAATTAGCCGATGATCTATGCTAAAGTAATGGAAACGGATTACATCATACGCGGTATGGCATGATATCTAGCCAAGGATTTGTGATTACCACTTACCCGCCATTAGATTATAATAACTTATCCAATTAATTAAACCCTGCAGGACATAAGCGGTGTGCAGTTGGCCTTGGTAGGAAAGACACTGCAGTAACAATTCATGGGTGGCGAGTTGGATTCTCGGTCAGCTATGCTATTAGGAGCACTATGCTGCAAAAAAGACTTAGTTTAGGATGGAATGTACTGCCACAAGAACTCCATTTCTCTATCAGAATCCTTTTTATGTGGCGCCAGAGGTACAAACAGACGTAGGACCTGTTTTTTCTTGTATATTTAACATACGATACAATCCACGTTTACCTTCGGACGTATGCCAGTCCATGGAAAATTTTTTGGAATCTCTACGACGGATACTTTAAACTTACAGCAGGAAAATTATCAAACAAACCAATTTCAAACAAACGCCTAAATATACGAGACGCTCTTACTTATTGGATAATTGAAGGGCTATAGCTCCTACTTAGGGCTTGGAGGAATAAAGCAATAAAGATGAGGACAGATGCTTCAGCACCACACGGACAGATAAATCAACCCAAACTTTGAGTTCAATATACGCGCACTATTGAGAATATCGCAGAAAAAATTTACCCAAATTTGGGTAGTTTTCCCTTTTTTCCCATGATTGTTGTCAAAACTAGAGCAAGATGTAAACACCTCACCGGGGTTGCTCAGCCCAATAACCCAAATTTGAGTAAATTCAATATTCTCTATTTTGGGTTGATCAAGGTCCGCTTTGGATAAATTAAACTCAGCTTTGGGTAAATTGTTTACATGGGATTAAAGGCAAACTACCTAGTGCCAGAAAAGTCATTTTACTCAAATATGGGTTATTGGCCCAAACCACGGTTTTGAGTGCAAACAACCCACTTTTGGGTAGTTTTGGTTTTCAGTGCAGCATTATCACGAAGTGAAGAATTGTTCCGCACGCCATATGGCCATACTTGCGCATTCCTGTTGCCAGGCTGTTGGATTGGAATGAAAGTGGAAGAGAGAGGTATCTAGTTCTGACTCTCTTTTTCTCACTAACTTTTGTATTTACGCAAAGCACACTCGCGTCTGAAACACTGCCGATGATCGAAGGATGCTAGGCTCGCGACGTTGGGCATAAGTACGTTAGGCATAATGTACGTTAGGCATAATGAACGGTTGGCATAATTCGGCCTTCTTCATGTCATGAGCTGTTCTTTGGGTCATTTTATGCCTAGCGTCCTTTATACCGAACGTACATTTTGCCTTACGTCCGTTATGCCTAACGTACTTATGCCAAACGTCTTTATGCCTAACGTACTGATGCCTCACGGGGTGCCATCATGCCATCCTACTGAACGATGCCTTCTCGCCACTGGCTAGGATCTTGAAGATGCTACAACAAATACTTCGTGTTTTCTTCTTCCGATTATACCTACGACAATTCTCCGAAACCCAATTCTTCGAATGCAATTTCACACCGAATGTAACATTTTCGCGAATGAAACAATTCCTAGAAAACAAAGTATCTCTTGCGAATCATCAATGCAATCGACTGTATGCGCTCTCGTTGAAGATATCACACGCTGTGAAAAAATGGATTATTATCGAATTTTTATGTTGGGGAAATGACGGCTTTGGCAGGTTTTGTTCTATTATGGTCAGGAGGGTTTTTGCTGACCATATTTTATGAAATTTGGCCACAATATTCTTTGATATGCAAAGAATGTTGAGGCCAAATTTGAGCATAATTAGTTATAGAAAACCCCTCTGACAATATTAGAACAAAACCTGCCAAAGCCGTCATTTCCCCTACCTCTGATTTTTTTTTCACAGAAAGTTATGCCAGATCATTATAAATGAGGCACGGGGTGTTTTAAAATATTTCATAGGCGATTTTTTTTTAAATGAAAAGATGATTTTTATTGTTTTCTTCTCCAATATTCGATATAAGAAGGCAATTGATTCTTTCATTCTTGAGTTTATTTGTTTACCTCCAACTAACCTTTAGTGGTATACACTAAGCGATAATTTTCGACATCACACTACGAGCAATAATTTCAAGCCCACATCTCACAATCATCTTATTTTATACATAGGCTTCACAGATACAAAAATTGAAACAGACAGTAATTACATATGACAAATTAAAAACATAAATTATCACGGATTTAAATAATGGAAATATTAAAACAAACGATGAAACAGTATACAAATACAATGAAGTTAAATTCTAGTTGGCTTCCATGTTTTTCTGGGCTTTTCGACAAATTTTCGATACTTTATTTCAGTCGGCCACATATCTGACTGCAATGCAATTTGCTTATATCTATTGTCAAGCATGACTTTAAATGATACATAGTCTACGGTATCGTATTCTTTCCATTTGGGAACGAGTTTTTTCACTTTAATCAAATTATTATTTGCTATCCCGAGTGATTGCGCTACTAATAAATTGATCTCTTGCTCCGTTACTTGTCCATCGATGTTTGTCATAAATAATGAGAAACTGTCGTTTGCACTAATCACTTCAGAGTTAGGCTGCATTTCGGTATGCATTGCACTTGAACTTGTTTCACCTTCCTGGAGTATCGGTGATCGAATCGGGGTGGAATGAGGTGGCTTTGATTCATCTAATCGGAAGCCTCCTTTCAAGAGGCTCGGAAGCCTCCTTTCAAGAGGCTCGGAAGCCTCCTTTCAAGAGGCTCGGAAGCCTCCTTTCAAGAGGCTCGGAAGCCTCCTTTCAAGAGGCTCGGAAGCCTCCTTTCAAGAGGCTCGGAAGCCTCCTTTTAAGAGGCTCAGAAGCCTCCTTTCAAAGGCTCGGAAGCCTCCTTTCAAGAGGCTCGGAAGCCTCCTTTCAAGAGGCTCGGAAGCCTCCTTTCAAGAGGCTCGGAAGCCTCCTTTCAAGAGGCTCGGAAGCCTTCTTTCAAAAGGCTTGAGAGCCTCCTTTCAAGAGGCTCGGAAGCCTCCTTTCAAAACGCTCGGTAGCCTCCTTTCAAGAGGGCTCGGAAGCCTCCTTTCAAGAGGGCTCGGAAGCCTCCTTTCAAGAGGGCTCGGAAGCCTCATTTCAAGAGGGCTCAGAAGCCTCCTTGCAAAATGGCTCGGAAGCCTCTATTCAAAAGGGCTCAGAAGCCTCCTTTCAAGAGACTTGGAAGCCTCCTTTCAAGAGGGCCCGGAACCCTCCTTTCAAGAGGCTCGGAAGCCTCCTTCCAAGAGGCTCGGAAGCCTCCTTCCAAGAGGCTCGGAAGCCTCCTTTCAAGAGGCTCGGAAGCCTCCTTTCAAGAGGTTCGGAACCCTCCTTTAAGAGGCTTGGAAGCCCCCTTCGAGGGGCTCGGAAGCCTCCTTTCAAGAGGCTCGAAAAACACTTTTCAAGAGTTTCGGGAGCCTTCTTTCAAGTGACTCAAAAGCTTCCTATCGAAAAACTTGGAATCCTACTTTCAAGAGGCTCGGAAGCCTCCTTTCAAGAGGCTCGGAAGCCCCCTTTCAAGAGACTCGGAATCCTCCTTTCAAGAGGCTCGGAAGCCTCCTTTCAAAAGGGCTCGGAAGCCTCCTTTCAAGAGGGCTCGGAAGCCTCCTTTCAAGAGGGCTCGGAAGCCTCCTTTCAAGACGCTCGGAAGCCTCCTTTCAAGAAGGCTCGGAAGCCTCCTTTCAAGAGGGCTCGGAAGCCTCCTTTCAAGAGGGCTCGGAAGGCTCCTTTCAAGAGGGCTCGGAAGCCTCCTTTCAAGAGGGCTCGGAAGCCTTCTTTCAAGAGGGCTCGGAAGCCTCCTTCCAAGAGGCTCGGAAGCCTCCTCTAAAGAGGCTTGTAAGCCTGCTCTAAAGAGGCTCGGAAGCCTCCTTTCAAGAGGCTCGGAAGCCTCCTCTCCTTTCAAGAGGCTTGGAAGGATCCTTTCAAAAGGCTCGGAAGCCTCCTTCCAAAAGGCTCGGAAGCCTCCTTCCAAGAGGCTCGGAAGCCTCTTTCAAGAGGCTCGGAAGCCTCCTTTCAAGAGGCTCAAAAGCCTCCTTTCAAGATGCTCGGAAGCCTCCTTTCAAGAGGCCCGAATGCCTCCTTTCAAGCGGCTCGGAAGCCTCCTTTCAAGATGCTCAAGAGCCTTCTTTCAAGTGACTCAAAAAGGCTTCGAATCTTACTTTCAGGAGTCTCGGGAGCCTCTAAAAGTCCTAAATATATTGGAGGAAGCTTGATGTATAAACTTGTATAAATTTTAATTGGACAGTTCCACGGAATAACGAAAATTTCAGTCAACTTTTTGGAGAGCCATATATCTCGTTAGTTTTTAGGTTCGTTTCTAATATATCTAATATATCTGATCTACCCGATCAACCAAGATCTGAAACATGTTTTCGTGCATCGCTAAACATCCTAGCCAATCCATCAAGCTGATAGAATTGATTGCCCGGCACCAACGCCTCCTTAGTCACAGTCCATTCCCAACAAACATTCACTAGTTGAACTAACATCAGTGTGATGATTTAATTCAGCGCTGTGTTGAATAATGTCTGTACTATTTCTTATCACAACTTCTGTTCAAGCTTGGTTCACACAATTTTGGCAAAGTTATACAACTACAACATCTCATTTTGAAAAACAATTTTATTAACTGATTCGTTAAACCTTTAATAAGCACTTTACTAAGCCTCAATTCAGCTACATGTGAATTCTTCGAAAATAATAACGCATAGAAGGTAACATCAGTAAGATCTCCAATGAACGTATTTTGAAGCAATTGCTATTTTCATATATGTAATCATTTTAAAATTTTCCTAAATCGGGTCTCGAACTGCTGTCATTTGATCATCCGCCGGTAACGTTGTCATCCGCGCCATCCTTGATTTGTTAGATATGGTTCACTCAGTGCATAACATAAATAATCTTATTGCAGAATATGAATCACAATTGGACTCTTATTCAATAAGTCGATCTGTCAAACTACAGTTTGTTAATAACTGTACAAGATTTTTATTTCAACCATTGTTCAGCCAGTCATAACCATCGCACACTAGGAAAAATACGTAAAAATAATGTCGATAAACGATAAAATAAAATCCGTCTCTAATGCTATTTATGGATTTATGAAAATAAAATCAATGTATCTTCGGCCTTCCTCAGAATCTCTTGATAATCGGTTGCGATATGATTGTCAAATGCTAAGATTATTCCAATTTCGCAGCAATAAAGATCAACATCCATGCGATAATATTGGGATTCCACACATCAAAGATTCAATAATTTTCCGATGTTATTCAACGGCGTTATGTCCGGCTTTTAGTAAATTTAGTTTCGCATTAATGCATGATTTTTTTTATTGCTCTAGCAGTTTCATTCGTTATAATCTATGACAGTTTAATAAATCACGAAAATAAAAAGCATGTCTTGAAAATAAATCATTATTTTTCTATAAATTAAAAGATCTAGAATCCAGATTTTCTCTCAAACTGAAAAAGCATGTTTTTTTCCACTGTGCGATAGATCAGGTAAATGTGAAATCCAATGGTTAAGAAGGACAAAGGTAAAGAAGGATGTCTAATGCCTGCTTATTAACTTACTTTTCAAACTCAATTCGACCACCCTTTCAGAGCATCACATCATAGTCGAACAGAGAACTTTAAAAATCATTAGTTCAGTACATTGTTAAACTTCCCCAATGTGCTGAAATGTGATTAAACTAAAACGTAAGTTCGACTTCAAATAAAGAAAGTGAACAAATAAATAGGCCATGTCGAATATTAGTTAGATTAAATACTGAAATAAAATCTGTCTAGCAAATTATTCAGCATCCATTTTATTCAGCTACAAAGATCACAAATAAACAATAATTCAACCTAGATGCTTGTTTGTAGCTTGTCGTTGTTTGTTGGGTTGGTAGATAACTTGATATCAACTCAAGATCATTTTGGTGGACGTTGGATAGCTCATGATCATGGATATTAGGATCATATGCTGATTGATCCGGATGTATATGCCGATATTGAAGACATTACAAACGCCTTGGATGATCTGGTGGAAACCCTGGACTGAACTCGTCAACGTTTTGGAGAATCTTGAGCATCTTGTATTTCTGAAAATTGATCACTGGCTTAACGTATAGGGTAACAAAACAAAAAGTCAAGACAAAATTTTCAAAACGACTTATCTGAAAAATATAGCTATATAGCTCTTTTAGTGGAATGTATTCAACCGTCTAAGAGGAATTAAGTACTGTTCATTTAATTTCACCAGTTAATTTTCGTTATCTTTGCAGATACGTATTTCGACCACAACTGTGTGGTCGAAATACGTATCTGCAAAGTTAACGAAAATTAACTGGTGGAATTAAATGGACAGTACTTAATTCGTCTTAGACGGTCGACTTATCTGCTTTTGTAAACAAAGATTCAAGCGACGATTTGACGAATCTGATTGCTCTCCCACTCAAACCAACACCACCAATAGGTTGGTGAAGGTTTTCGCTACCTGTTGATGGTGTTGGTTTGTGTGGGAGAGCTATCAGATTCGTCAAATCGCCGTTTGAATCTTTGTTTACAAAAGCAGATAAGTCGTTTTGAAAATTTTGTCTAGAAGTTTTCAGAATGTTTAATTAATGCGGTATAGGATCCGAGCATTTCAGATTTATTTGCATGGTTTCAGAAGGGAATATTCCCATCGTCAAGGTTCAAACTTGACTTTCGATATTTTTCCGGTAAATCCAACATATTGAAGGACAATTTTGCTGTCAAAAGTGGGACCTAACTCTTTTCCGTGATTTTAAACGACCAATCTAAAACGCTGGGCGTATATGACCTAGAGGCTTTGATAAGAGAAACGCGGATAGAAAATGTAGCTCTGCCAACACTTCAGTTCATTAAATAACACACTTCATTAAATAACAACACATGAAAATGAGTGTGGGTGAGTAGGTGACGTGAACACGCGTTTTCTGGTGCTGTTTAGTTTTTGGTGATTTTTTGTGTTTTTGGAGTGCATAAATTCGGAAATATATAAAAAGTGGAAGAGTGTTGTCGTATATTTGAGAGGTCAATGAAGGATCGGGGCTTTTATCAAGTTGGGGTTACAGTCGCCTCTCCACATCTCGATATTGAAGGGACCATCGAGATAGGGAGAGATCGAGGAATGGAAGGAAGCCCTTACCTATTTCACTCACACCGCCACCACACAATACATATGGAAAAGGAAAATGCACTTTGTCGGCCACTTTCGGGTCAGCTTCAATTCGTTTAAAAATACAGTCGACTCTCTTCATCTCGATGTTCTATATCTCGATATCTCTCCTTATGTCGATGGTTTCTTTAGTCCCTTCGATCTACATACATTTGGGCTTTCTACATCTCGATAACCTCCCTATCTCGATATCTCTCTATCTCGATGGGTTCTAATCATATTTTGTTCAGGAATCACTCTCCTTATGTCGATATGTTCAAAATTTTAGGCTACTAGACCATCTTTGGACAATAACAAACACATCAGCAACAGGAAGCGACATTTGTTTCGTTGTCGTTTTTCATTGCAACGAACTTTTTTGGATCTAGTTTCCCATTTCAATTTTCCTTCCATTCCTCGATCTCTCCCTATCTCGATGGTCCCTTCAATATCGAGATGTGGAGAGGCGACTGTACGATCTTTTTATGGCTCGTAGGAAAGCTTCCAAACGCCAAACGTCATCTCAATAAACGTTCCAAGGCTCTGACATAACTTTGACATGAGCGTAGTAAAGGGAAACATTATAATATACCCAAAAGATTAATAATAGAACGAACATTGAATTTTTTTTCTAGATTTTTCTAGATATCAACCATACAATAGGAATAAATGAAATACTCTAAATATAATTAGCAATATAGCACCCTGTCCTACTACAAAGTAGAAAGCAGGATGTTTTGAAATAGAAGACTGGTCAAGGAACGGATTGCTTGTTATGAAAAGCTTTTTCGACTCATTCAACTGGAGGAAGCTTATATATTATTTCCTTTTCACTTTGCACTTTCTCTGAGCCTCGATGTTTTGCGCAAGCATAGACGTATTCAGGACTAATAATGTTATGACTAAGCAGTTATAATATTTCATTTCAAACAAGATTTCAAAGCTGTTTTATGTATCAATACAATACGTGTCATGAAGTTTATAAATGGACGGAATTTGTACACTACGGTTAAAGACAAGCAGCGGAAGGGGTGAATACTGGTTGATTTCGGCGCATTTACTCAGCTTGCGACGTGATTTCTGAAACGGAAATACTACTACGATATTCAAATAATGATACTATAAAACTTACCCCAGTCACTGCAGTCAGATTACTCCTGGTCATAGATATCTAACAGCTTCTTATTGAAACTATTCTTATCTAGTGCCAGCTCCTTCCACTGCTCGTAGGGCAGATCTACATACCGTTGCATGTTTTGCTGTATGGAGTCCCACCAAGTGAAGCTAGGTCGACAGGATCGCAGTTTCCGGGCCCTAAGCCGGGCAGCACAACGTAACGCCTCCGTACATGCCCCCACCATCGCATCTGGTACATGCGAGCTTTCTTGGTAATCCGACGTTTCTGCAGAAGTAGATACACCGATCGAGGAAGAGCGGAGTCATCGGTGCTCCTACACAAAGACGACATGCCTCTAACAATCTGAGTCTCATGTCCACGAAGGGAGCGGTGGCTGTACTTCGTCAATACTGCAACCTGCGTTCCATACAGTATGGCTGGCGCAATAACTGACTCATAAATTACTCTTCCCAGCTGCCAGGTTGGTCGATGTTTCTTTAGGAAGTCCATCACGGCCTGGGAAACCCGAATAGCGTTCCTACAGCGGGTCCTCACAGTCAGTGGCCTTTCCAAACACCCAAATAACGCAAAGGCTCGGTAGTTTTATAAGTTGTCCCACAGAGGGTTATCTCGGAGACAGACTCACCATTAGGATTACGAACCAGAACTTTACACTTAGATTTGTTCAAAGTAAGACCCACATAGGACAAATACTCTACTAGCTTCTCCAAAATCAACTCCAACTCTGCAGGATCTTCAACAACTATTATGAGATCGTCCGCAAATGCGAGAATTAGGGGCAGCGTGATACGGCTCGTCTGGTTTAGGCGCAGAGTATTTACTTCATCCGCAACAGATTCCAAGACCGATTCCATTATAAGATTAAACAAAAAAGGGGAAAGAGGACAACCCTGCTTAATCCCGCGAGTTCGCCTAAATGGACGCGACAGCTGTCCCCTCCAGATTATTTGTTGTTGCTCTCCTCTTAAACATTCTAGAATCCGATTGATAAAGTGATCAGGCACTCCTTTTCCTATAAAACAAATATAGTTTAGATAAAGTAGTAGTAAGCAAATATACTGGTTACCTCACCTCTCAAAATGGCAGACAATGAATCCAGAGACACCCGATCAAACGCTTTCTCGATATCTAAGGACATCAGGAGAAGCGATTTTCCACCATTCCACCGCTCTTGCAAGAGGCGCTGTTTTCAGGCATCCTGTTTTCCTCCCACACTTTTACCAATTAGGCTATCCATGAGGACATTCTGCGATGGGACTGACAATCGAAATCAAAACAAAATGTGTATGCAGTTGAATGCAACTCACTTCTGGTGTAAACCGCGTGTTCACGCCAAACGTAAACCATTTTTTGATCACACTGGAATCCCGACATAGCCCATAGTGCAATGTGTATCATTATTACCTCTCAGGATGAGGCATCGAATCTATAGGACACCGGCAACAACGAGACAATAGTTTTGTGAGTTTATTACTTCTCCACTGTATTCATTATTCACACCAATCATATATGGATATTGGATATATGAGGCAGAATAGTTAGATGCCTACTTCTGGCCGATCGTCTGCAGAGACATTGTGTCCCTCTCAACACAAACCTTTCCTCGCAAGCAACAGTCCTGGTAGCAGTAGAAACAACAGCAGTACTATAGTTGACCGCCGGCCAGTACGGTCCATTCGCATAGGCGAACCTCGCGCCGCGCGCGCTCGCTCGTCCCTAGTACCTTTAACCCATGGATCGGTATGGGTAAAGGTGCAGAATTGTGTACATTTATAAATATCGTCAGATGTGTAAATAAATTGTAAATGTGTAAATAGAATTCAAGAACTGTTTCCTTAAATTGTGCTTATTCCTGGCCATGAGTACGACCACACCATTTCGGCGTCAACACCGCGCTTAACATTTTTCTTTGGATTGTTCTGTCAGACCGGTCAGAATCTGTCAAAAAATCAAAGTAAACAAAAATGGTCAGCTGATCGCTGCTGTCTCATAGATTGCCTTATAGTTGATGTACATAGCTCGCAAATGGTTGTCTCGTCGCTATACTTCAGAAACTCAGCATGCACTGTATCGATTCCTGGAGCTTTGCCATTCTTCAGTCCGGCCAGTATCTTCTGCACTTCAGAAAGGGTCGGGGGGCAAGGAAGTTCAGACACGAGCGGTTCTGGCAAAGGAGGTATATTCAACAAGTCATCTTCGTTAGCGGGAATCCAGTCACCGAGACGAATAGAATTCCCACTCAACCTGGGTTGCTTCTTTTTCTTATATCTTTTCAAATATTTGAATGTTCGGTTCATTCGCCGGCGGGATACTGATGCAAGTCTTTAAAAAATGCCTCAATCTCCTTCTCTTCAAACTCCCTTCAAACGGTGTTTCCACTTTCGATGAGCAATTCGGCTGGCCCAGAATGTCATCTTCTTTAGCTTAGCATAAGCAAGACGACTCCTTCTATCCGGAAGATATGGTGAGGGTTTCGAAAGGACAGCACTAGCGGAAACCTGCACTTTGCTCTTAAGCGTTCGCCAGACATCCTCGACGTTATATCCAACATCCACAACCGTAGCGTGATCACGTAGTGCATCGTGGAACCTCTTCTGTACATCGACGTGTTGCAGAAGAGATGGGTTCACGTTTCTTTTCAGATGCGAATACACACGATTTGTTGGAACTGATTCCGTGGGTACTCGGTTCACAACAATATTGCACAACAGTAACTTATGGTCAGAGATATTTGCAGGCATATAACATTGCATTTTCCGTAGATATAATCCAGAATGAAGACGTGTTAAAATGTGGTCGACCTGACTCTGAATTCTCCCATTAGTCCAGGTCCACAGAAAGCTGTTGTTGGAGTTGAACTGGGTTGAGCGCACAGCCATAGCGTACAATCGCAGGAATAGTCTCATTTGATTACCATTTTCGTTGAATTGCTGGTGGCCAGCATATGGTCCAATAAACTGGGCTTCATCAGCGGACAATGAAACGCAGCTTAAGTGACTGTTGAAATCCCCAGCAATTAACAATCGCTGTTGATTTGGAACCTGTGACAAAAGCCGACCAAGACTTGAAAAAAATCTATCGGCATTGGAGTTCGGTCCGTGTACGTTGATAAGCGTCAAGCTTTAAGTCTGAGAATTGACCTATTAAAATATCAATATAAATTAGAGATTTTTTTTTATTTCTTGAAATAGCCACTTATATCAATTTTCTGCGCCTAGGGGCCATAATTACTAACTTGTTGTAGCTTTATATCGGACCCAAGCCGAATCAAAACCGCTAATCCACGCTTCCTCCTAGAGGCAGCATTTCCTCCCATAAACCAGCTATAATTCGAAGTGGTCGTTGACTGGCACCTAAGGTTTACCTCCTGTAATACAGTCAAATATACACACAACCGGCGGTTGTTAGATTTTCCAACAATTATGTATAAGAATCTACCAAAACCTGTATAAGAATTGGGCATATGCGAAATTGCTAGATTCTTATACAAATATTGTATAAGAATCTAACAATGTTGTAAGCTTTTCTTACATTTTTTATATAAGAATCTAACAATTTCTCATATGCCCAGTTCTTATACATGTTTTGGTAGATTCTTATACAAAACTGTTAAAAAATCAAACAATCGCTGATTGGGTGTACTCCCTTTTCCAATAGAACAGTGTCGATAGAGTCGCGTTTCATATCGTTCCTACATCCGTTGACGTTCCATGATGCAAAACGTAGTCCTTGAGATGCGGCGATTAACACACGTGGATTTTCGGTCATCTGGGAAACAGTCTGCATAAGTCAAGCTACACGCTGCGCAGCCGACAACTGTGCAGCTTCATCTATACCGCAAACGGGAACGGGTTGAGGGAGCTGCAAGGGAAGGAGTACACTTCCGTACGATATGTGCGCTGTCATAATTGGAATGCGATTCACGGGTCCGTAAAAACGGGAGCCTTCGACGACATTGTGTAAATGAATTTCAACATCCAACAAAGAAGAAAGCGTTGTGTATGTAAGCATAGCCTGATCAATGCGTCCCAGTTTCAGAAGGAATGTAATATGAGCCACTTCTTCTTCGGAATCATGGGGAAGTCCGCACTTAGAAAGTAAATAGGGTGTTATATACTGCACGTCGGCTACCAAGCAACGGAAAATATGCAACACTTCAATGGAAAGAATAGTACCACATATCTGTTTTACCAACGTACATATCGAGGCACTAAGCATATCAAACCTTACAACTTTACTTCCAGCAGGTAGGCTTACCAGAGCCATAGGATCAGTTAAGTACTCGTGTTAGCAGTTCAGCTCAACTGGACGAATGCATATTACACTGTCATAATGGGTCCTATTACACCCATTATCATCATCCAGATCGCGATAGTATACATGATAACGCGGCGGTGGATGGATTTCGGAATTAGCAGGCAGAAATTCGAATTCAGCATCGTTCCGGTGAACAGCAATAATTACTCCATAGTGATTAGAAAGAGCAGCCAATGATTCAGAGCCTCCCCAGTAGCCAGGCTGCTTCAAGCTCTCTAAATACATTCCTATTTTTCTTTCAACAGGTACATCCAAACGGATTAGCTCACACGCCATTGAGGTTAGGGTCGGACGATAAAAGTCTAGATCCGACAGCATGGCATCAACTGCAAACTACATATAGGGTTTGAACAGAGGATTTTGAGGTGTAATACCAAAAATTTTATGAACTAATGAACCAAACAAACAGTCTCCATCGAGTGGTATTTTCAACAACCAATATTGGGCACCTTTTCTATCTCGAATCGCGTCCATTGTTAACAAATTTCTGCACAACACGGTACTTTTCCACTAAACACATGATTGTAAAAATGAAAATTAGAGGTACATAAGTATGTGTGTGTAAGACACAATGAGAGATGGTGTATGTTACGCATTATGTTAATATTAGTTGAAGGCATGATTAGGTGAGGGAGGGGAATAGAATGATAAGGTTAGGACAGATAGACTGTATTTAAACGCATGATGGAATAAGCTCTATCATCCCCTCGTAATATTTCCAAGTGGATTCTCATTACACTCTCTTAGTTTGTATACACCTTTGCTGGGAAATTGCCCTTAAAATATATCTATATTTATTTTTATTGAATATATTTTGAACAATCGATGTTTCTTAAACCGACAATTATTTATTCTATCTAGTTCCACAACAAAGAGTGGGTTCAAATAGAGTAGTGAGTGGAATAACAGATGAAGATATTTCAATGACCACGCTTATTATAGCTTTCTTATCGCTTAAACCTTTTCCTATTTTATTTTTCACTCCACTGTTCCAATAATCACCACTGATATAGTTCTATTATATTGGTTCTAACACTCGCTAAACCGGAAACGGACGCGAAATCGTTTCCATACTCATTCCATCGCCTTTAATCCCTATCCTAACTTCAACAGTCTTTAAGCGGCAATCCGTTAACCAAGACGAACCTTTGCCATAAAATACCAACTTCCAAATCCATAAAAATCCGCATGAGTCCGCACTAGTGCAGAGGTATATTCGGCTAGTGGCCGCGGGCAAATGCATCATCAATTCCTTCCTTTTCCCTACATTGATCTGCATTCTGACGTGGCAGGCGCCAGCATTGTCAAACAATTGAGATCACCAGTACTTGTACATTGAAGATGAATGTTAATCCCAAGCAATCATCTGTTGGTTCCCTGTACAAATACAGCTGGTCTGGCAATAATGGAGTAGTAACTACGGGCGATCAATCAAGCTCAAGCTCTCAAGCTTCATTAAATAACAACACATGAAAAGGAAGGAAAGGTTTATCCAGGTCTTCTTCTTCTTCTTCTTCTTATTGGCATTACATCCCCACACTGGGACAGAGCCGCCTCGCAGCTTAGTGTTCATTAAGCACTTCCACAGTTATTAACTGCGAGGTTTCTAAGCCAAGTTACCATTTTGCATTCGTATATCATGAGGCTAACACAATGATACTTTTATGCCCAGGGAAGTCGAGACAATTTCCAAGCCGAAAATTGCCTAGACCGGCACCGGGAATCGAACCCAGCCACCCTCAGCATGGTCTTGTTTGGAGCCGCCACATGACAATATAATCCAATAAACAATGCAATTGCAATTCATAATCCATCATTGTTTTACATATATTATTAAAAACAAATGTAAAATGCATTCAAAGTTTGTTCATTTTTTTTTTTTTTTGTGTTTTAAAATTCAGTTTATTTGTCAGATTGATATTAGTATTTTACAAAATTTCGTTTTGGAAGCAATTCAAAAATCTAATTCTAAGTGAAAAACTAAAGCATCAACATCGATTCTATTGTTACAGCTATTAACAAAGCGGATGTAGTTAATAAAATATTTTAGTATTTTCACACGTGTAGTTTTCCGTATGCCTGGAAGAACAGGTTTCACGAGATCTTCAAATGACAGCCGTCTCCATCCGTCCATGACTTCCGTGAGCTTCTGCTGAAAAACCGTCCAAGCCGGTTCGACACGAGCACAGGAAGAGAATTTGTGTTGGAGAGTTTCCGTTGCTTGTATGCCGCAGTGTTGGCATTTTTCGTCCTCTACTCGTTGCATTACGTGCAGCAATCTTCGGTGTTCGATTTTACCATTTACCAGCAAAAAAAGTTGCGATCGCTGCGCAGACGACAGCTCCTTCATTGCAATGTTACGCCACGCGCGTGGCCAGTCAACTTCTGGACTGTTTCGTTCCACCTTTGGTAACTCCGTTTGGTGGACAAAGTGCTGGTGGATTTGATCGGCGGAGGGGTTTTGTCAGTTTGGATTGGAATTTGGGAAATGTTTGCAAGGATTGATTTTAGGTCGGGATTATCTATGGTAACAGGGCGGGGTATTGCGTGGAGTAGGAAGGATTTATAATAGGGAATGGAATCGATCTCCTTGATGTGCCTATTGGTGGCTAAACTGCGACTTTCCAGCGCCAGTGTATGTAATTCAAGCCGCCGTGCTCCTGCTTCCGAACCATCTGCATAATAGGAACGTGGGCTGGTATTCTCGCCATAGGAACGTTCCCATAGTTGTAGTGATCTTCTTCGCCGTGTGGATACCAAATGGAGGCAGCACAGATGAAAGGTACCACAGTTTTGATGTGCCGAATGTATTCAGCATTTGCACCTTTTGATGCAAAGTCAGCATGCGCAAGGATTGTTGTAGCCACATTTGCTGCGCAAACTTTCCAACCAATGCGTTCCAATTAATCGTTGTCATTAGCCGTATAGAGTTTGTGAAGCTAACACCCAGTATTTTGACTACATTTGCTGTTTGCAGCCACTGGGTGTTAATTTGATTTCCTTCGAAAACCCCAACATCCGCCGCAATGGTTTTGCGCAAATTTAATTTCGCACCGGCGGCAAGTCCAAAGCGACGAAACACTTCCCTCATTGCCTCGATTTGCCACGGTGACGTCACGATCCCGCTGATGTCGTCGGCGTAGGTAACGAAGGTCATCCCCACACACTTGCTCGAGCCTGCATACCAGAGGATGGAGATAGATGACGAAAAGGTGCATTGACAATGGGTCCCCTTGCCGCACCGAACGAGTAATTTCAAACGAACGAGAGAGGCGTCCATTCACAAGTAGCCGGGAAGTGGACCGACTTGCGATGCGCGCGAGAAGAGCGATGAGTTCCTCGTTGAACCCGAGCGACCGCATGGTTTCGAAGAGAAACGAGTGACGCACCCGATCGAAAGCATTCTCCAGATCAAAGCTGATTAGTTTGCCGGCGCGACGGTGATGGCGGAGACTGGCAATTCGCACGCTTAAAGTCAAGTACACATCGCATGAATAGCTTTCACACATCACGGCGACGCCTTGGCCAACTCTCACTATGAGTGAAAATTTTGTGTGAAACATAAGCAGTCGCTGTGTACTGTCTCACATGTGCATGATATGTGTAAGTGAGTTTGCCTCGAACTGTCAAAGTCCCTTCGGGTCGCTATGATGGTGAACGTGTGCAGAATGTGCTGCAAGAAATCGAACTTTTTCGGAGGTTTTTCATTTTGTTTTGATGGCGAAACAATGGAAATGTGCGAATATAATCATCGCACTTTGTTTTGTTCATCGAAACAATTGGAGAAACCTCCGAATAAGTTTGGAAAAATTGGTTTCTTTTAACATTAACTTGAGAACATACAATTGAGATTAGGTCCGATTTCCGACTGCTCTCTCACTGTGTGAAATGAACTCACCGAAAATCATCGGCCATCAGTTACACAAAATGAGTAACATCGTAGTTACTCATAATATGAGTTGTTCAGGAGAGGCCCGTTTTGTGTGAACGGAACACAAAAATATGTAAGTCATTTTAAGCGTGTGTTCTTCAGGATGCGAGAGAGTAATTTGTAGTCGCTGTTGAGCAGCGTTATGGGCCGGTACGCTCGTGCCGTGTTGTCTCCACCTTTCTTTTTAGCCAGCACGATGATGCCCTCCACGAAGGCATTGGGCAGATTGCCGGTGAGTGCTTCATTGAGAAGCAGGTTCAACTCACGGTGGATGACGTTGAACATTCGAAGGTAAAACTCTCGTGGAATCCCATCGCTACCGGGGATCGTTTCAGTGCGCTCGCTCTGATCGCAGACAAAATCTCTGCTGTCGTGATCTCCTCTGTGCATGCTTCATTCAGTGGATCGTCCGGTGGGATAACCCTCTCACAAACAAACCGTCCTCGTTGTTGTTTGTTGCTTCTTCCGAATATAGATTCGAGAAAAAAGCAAACAAATTGGTTTCTATTGCTTCTGGATGATCTGCAATCTCGTTTTCAGCCGTTTGCAGCTGCGCGATGATTGTTTTTTTACGTCGTCTTTCCCCCAGCTGGAATATCGACAAGGGTTCTCCCGCAAGGTGCGTCTCGTTGATACGCATGAACGCATGGGAAAAATTTCTCTGCAGAGCCAGCATTTCACCTCTTAGACGGTTTATGGTGGCCAACATTTCGGGATGTTGATAGTATCCGTCGTACGCTAGCCTCAGTTGTGCATAAAGATGCTGGTGCGCATCGTGAAATTCATCGTAAACGGCTCGTGATTTCCACTTGAAAAACGATTTTATCTTTGGCTTAGCGTACGACAGCCACCATTCCATCCACGACCCGCAATTTCTGCGCTGCCGAGTCCAATATTGCCACTTATAATGGAACTCGGCAACGTTTTCTTCTGTTAGAAGATGGGGCCGTAGGGCCCAAAAGCCGCGCCCAGGCTCATGTCCTAGTGGGAAGAGACAGAGTCTTACCGTCAACGCCTTGTGATCGGTAAAGCAACAGACGTGCGTGTATGCAGACTGTAGG
Organism: Armigeres subalbatus; assembly: GCF_024139115.2. Lineage (NCBI taxonomy): Eukaryota > Metazoa > Arthropoda > Insecta > Diptera > Culicidae > Armigeres > Armigeres subalbatus. Next base: position 28,008 of record NW_026943076.1, read on the forward strand.
TTATTTCGTAGGCTAGTGCTAACGTACATGCGGTCAAGTCGGGATTGTGCGTTCCGATTGACGTACGTGAATCCGGGGTCACGCGGGCACAGCTTTTCCCACGCGTCATGCAACTGCAGTTGTTGGATGGCTGTTTTGAGGGACGGGCTTGTGTTTGGGCTGGATGAGTCGCATGACCGCAGTACACAATTGAAGTCACCAGCTAGGATGACGTTTGCGGTGGAGTGACGGAGGTAGTAGGCCAGCGTGCCATTGAAAAGCTTCTCTTGCTGCTCGCTGCGCAGTGCCGGAGGGAGCGTAGACATTGCAGATGGTTGTGTCTTGCACTCTCAGTGCGATCAGCCGGCTGTCCAAACTCTTCTCGACGTGGGTTACCTGGATGTGTTCCTTCACTGCAACAGCTGTGCCTCTTCTCGTGTGGTCTACATTCGCGAAAACAACATAGCCTGGCAAGGAAAGCTGTTCGTTCTCTACTTCCTGCAGACACACGATATCGAGACTTTGGCTACTGATGAAGGTTCGGAGTGCGTTCAGTTTCGTTTGGTTCGTGATAGTTCCGATGTTTATCGACGCGAGGTTGTAGGACGTGAGAGCCATTTATGGATTTTCGTTCTCGTCCCGCTCGTCGTCGCCGTCGTCGCATCGTTGTTTCTTACCCGGCGGGCGGCCTCGGCTTCGGCTACTTCTAGTCGATGTAGACGATTCGTCCGTATCGTTGCCGGCGGTTCGGCTTTGCGATCGCATCGCATTTGCAGGTTTTTTAAAAATGTCAACCAAGACCACTTCAGCGCTCTGTGGTTGTGTGCGTGACGATGAACTGCGTGCACTTTGTTTTTGCAACTGGCTGGGGGACACCGTACGTGTGATGCTCACGGTCGGTTGGCTTGTTGCTTGATTTAGTGAGCCACGCGGTTCGGTCTGATACGTCGGCTGTGGCAGCTCGGGGAAAGCATCTAGTGATGTTGGTGGTGGAACGACAGAGCGCTGGCCGACCGGTTTGGCGTTCGGTGGTTTCACACCGTTCGCCTTATTCGGTGGTTGTCGTGGCGTAGTTTGCTTCGCTACGTTTGCGTAGCTCTTTTGGACCAGCAGCTTCTTGTTCTGCACACAAGAAATGCCTGTGTGAGTCTGCTCTTTGCAGTGTTTGCAGGAAGAAATCTGTCCCTTGTACTGGATATACGCTTGTTGACTATCGATCGTGACCCACGAATCGATGTTGCGTTTGATCAGCATACGAGCCGACCAGATCCCGAGCGGAATTCCACCAAACTCAAATCCATCACCCCACGTCAATTCGCGCAGCGAGATCACTTCCCCGAACGCACTGAGGAACTCAACGATCTTCTCTTCGGAAACGTTTTCCGGCAAATCGTGCACCTTCACTTCAACACTTCCATCTTCCATGGTTATTCGCAACTTGTGCTTCTTCCCGCAATATCCACTTCATGTTTTCGTCGTATTCGTCCACGATTTTTGTGCGAGCGTCAGATCATTGACCTTGACGAACGCACATTGTTCACCGCGGTGGCACTGGAGTCTCACAACATCTTCTTTCTTCAACCCAAGAACTGTGCGACAAAAGCCATGCACCTTTTCGAAAGACGGCTTCACCGGGAAGCGCGAGTAGTCTATACGAAAAGTGTTTTCGCGCCTCATCGCAGTACACTAAAAGCGCGCGATGCGGCACGAGCGGACGAAAAATAAACCACCGGATTTAATTCGCTTGACTTTCGGAGAGCGCAATCGAAAACACGTCTGCTCGTCTCATAAGCTGAGCGGTAACTCTCATTCATAAATGGTACTAACTCGTTTTTAGCCGTTTTCAGTATTTGAGCCAAAGTTTTGGCTGCTTTGTTCTAATTATCGTTTGAAACGTCTCTGTCCTCTCTGTCCGTGACTTTTTTTGAAATGCCTTTCACTAAGCGGCTAAGCGGCCACTGTGACCGACTCACAGAGCATGAACTTTATCTGCTTAATATCTCGACTGTGGTTATTTTGGGTAGTGAGGCGCGGCCACGTTCCGAGACGTGAGTAGGACAAAACTGGATTATTAAAACTATAGAATATTTTAATAGAATTTCAGTGGCTTTCTGCAGATCCTCTCGAATTTCAAAAGATTTTTTCGGACATCCTCAGATGAGTTATAAAACTCCCTATTAAGACAGTTATTGGATGGTTTTAAGCAATTGTCGCCTACTGTTTTTCTCCGAATTTCGGACCTTTTTCTTTCTAACTTCTAAGATTTCATCCAAACGTAGGTATATTTGTGCTTCCTACAGATTCCCATAAACTCTTAGAATATATTTATATTTCTGCGATTGTTCTCCCATATTCTTGTTTAGTCTTTCAACTTTTGGAGACGAGCTCGGCAGTCTAGTGACTACCGCTTCTGCCTTATAGACAGGAGGTCTGGCAAAAACTACAACACATAATGACTACATATACTACATCACTTTTCTAAGTGAATCCTCGATCTATACTTCTGTTCACCTACCTTACCGCGTTAACGAAATTTCTTTTCTGTGGTATTGTGAGGATGTAGGGGTTTTCCTGGTATCTGGAGCAATCATTGACAAGTACACCTAGTCTTAGCCAAGTTAAGCTAAGCTACATCCTTGTTGAGATATTCAACTTTTGATTAATCACCTGTCAGTATGTCAATTCTTATAAAATTTCAGAAATTCTGTGATCCTCCCTGGACCAGCAGAAATAATTACGTACTTTCAAAAAATGTTCAAAAATTTTATGGAAGAACAGAAACTATTAGAAGCCTCAATACTTCTTGGAGAATCCCAATACATACTTGAGCACTTTTTGGAATGAAAAAAAAAATCCTCATAGACACTGAGAAGCCTTTCGAAATAGATTTATAATTAACAATCCCGGAAGCCTCCACGATTGTCAGTCCAACCGCTGATAAGCTTTCAAACCTCTGATTAGTTTCGGAACGTTTTAATGATATTTTTTTAGATCTTGAAATTGAAATAGTATTAATAGTATTTGATCTTTTATTTATTCATTTATCTTTCAGTAATCCATAGGGTATGTTCTTAGCAGAATCATGGGTAGGACAATGCTTCGACTGTCCTACCCAGGCATTTTCATGCATAGGACATGTCCTACTTGTCCCACCCACTCCCGGCGCCACTGTTGGGTACCCAAAAACGTCATGATTACGAAACTCAGTTTCATATTCATTTTAATTTTCATCTGGCCAACTTACTTTTACTACGTTTTAATGACTTTAGAATGTTCCACATCTTCCAACTTATCTTCATTTCACGTGATTTTTTTATGTTTTTCAGTAATACTCAGAACATTAATGTTAGTTTATCCTCTGATTTTATTCGTGTCATGCGGAATGGAGAGGAATGTTTCTTTTTGTTGGAGAATCAATGCAGATTATCCAGTGTGACCAAACTTCGAGGGATCTTTTCCGATATCAACCTTTGGAGAGCTTTCGGTGGAATGTTTCATCAGAACCAAAACGTATACGGCAGTGATTGCATGTTTGTGATCCTGCTCATAATGATGCAATTTTTACTAAATAAAACTTCCTTCCTTCCTTCCTTATGTAGGTACATTATAATGCATCATAATGTATACTGCTCGCCTGAGATTGCCTAGTTGATGAACGCACGGCATCAAACAACCGGTGGTAATGAAGGTCTGTTCGAAATGGGGGGATTAGATTTTTGTTTTAAATATTATCAAATGGTTTCAAAACGACTTTTCGGATTTTGGCCTCGGTTAGAAAAATCTTTCAATACGAACATCATGTATGTCTTTACATTGTTGTTGAAATCTCAATCGATAGTCGAAGAAGAGCATCTACAGCACTTAACTAAAAGCCAACCAGAATCCTATAAGCCATTAACAAAATGGATGTAAATGCCGAGGAAAAGATGAAGAACATTGCATCCATTACCTACATTACCACCGCACTATCAACCCCACCAAACACGCTTCCTGGTGGTGATTTCTCGCTCGGCATGCACGGTTTGATAAATAAACCCCGACGTTAATTACTGCACCTCATTCCGTCGACGAGCACCGCCGCACAGACTTCACATCGTAATGCAGCCCATTCCTGACAGGTTCAATTACAGTATGTGCCATAAAAAGTTCGAGGGATTTCCGTTGTCGATTTTGACATATATAAAATGGCCCTTTTCATCCAGTTTTCCGTCCCATCCTTTGTACACTCAGAAATAGAACAAACCATTGTTAGTATAGGATCAAATCTTTTTATATATAAACGAAACTTATACTTAGCCTAGTTTAAGAAGTATTCTATGCAAGATTACCATTTAATCTATTATAGAATTTTGCGAAACTATATTTCAAAAGTATATTTGCGGCTCTGAAATTTGCTGGCGGTTACGTTTTTTGTGCTATGTGCTTTTTTAAATAGGTGCTCAGATCTCTGTCTTTTCGACGCTACGGAAACTACGGAATCTTTAAGAATATGCAGAGTTATATACGGTGGAGTAGGAAACGAAAGTTTGATGGTAGGTTTTTGAATTAATTTTCCGATGAAAATAATGCTTATGTGGTTTTGATTTTAGTACCGATACGATTCCGGTGGCTCTTATGATAAAGAAAAATGCCAACATTTCAAAGATGGAATGCCGGCAATCATCCCGCTTTAGCAAAAAAAGGTATCGGCAAAATTTGAATTTGTTTTTCTGACGTCAGAATAAAGGAAATGTGTTCGGATCGAATAGCAGCACAAGCTGTTGTCCCACAAAATCTGATAAAAGCAAATTATCGTGATCCAGAATCAAACTTTGATCGCTCAACAGCTCAGTTTGGGTACGGCAGCTGCATCACGTGATCTGTATAGTCGGATAATTAGGTCAAGCAATAACAGCTCTGTTGTGCGTAAATGACGACCGTCAGATAGAGCCGGCAACAAAGTATGGATGCCTTGATGGATGCGCTTTCCAATCAGTTGGAAGAATTTGGCAAAGCGGGTAGCCTACCCGCAAACAATGTCCCACGTCCGCGGGGCAACTTTAGACATTGACATACTAGAGCAACCAGACAAGGACATCGGCAGTACTGCTCAATGCTCAGTATCGTTTGTTACATTATGCTTAAATTAAATGAAATGAATAAAATAAAAAGTTTGACAAAAATATTTTCCTGCTTTCGTTTGTAAACACTGAATAATTCTAATCAACATTATATAAACTCAACCAATACTATTTTCAATAGTTTCGCTTAATACTATTTCCATATACATGAAAGTTATACTAACCAAGTATAACTGGCACTTAAACGAAGCTGGGGTCAACCAGGCGAATAGCCGATTAGAATGACTTTTAATCTATTTAGTATAGATTTTTCTCAGAGTGTAGTTTTTTGGTACACCCTAAATGTAGAGAAAGGCAAAATTGTGTTACTAAAATCCAACTTTGCAAGAAATGTTGGAAAACTTTTCAACAAAGCCACGTGGAAAAGTTCTGATTACAACAGCCACATGGATTTACTTTTCATGTGGCACACATTGTTGAGTGGTGCCAAATTCGCCAAACAGCCGCGCCGAGCCGGGTACTGTTGTGGCGGTGAATCGTGACAGCATGAAATTAACTGGCGTGACGCGACTCGACGTCGATGCCAATGGTGTCGTCGTGGGGCTCAAGCCAACTAGGCAAACTGAATTCGATGAAATGTTTGGGGACATATTGGGAGAGCTTTGCATGGGGCGGCATCCAACAGTGCGCCGGGAGCGGCCTCAAAAGTACTTATACTGAACGCTTATACTTACTTCATCCACGAAATTAACCGGGGCCGGGCCGGGATCCGGCGTGTAGGTAGAACGACTAACGTTTTCACTCGGGGGCTCATTCTCCACTTCATTTCAAAGCCATTCGACGGTGAAATAGCGAAGGTCACGCCTGTGAGAGAATGTGAAATGATTAGGCATATGGTATTAGGAATAGGTACGTGTTTGTTTATGATTACAGCGGGTCACGAAGTCATGGGAACCTGAGTCGTACTGGTAATCGAAAAGTCACGATGGAATATAGTACTGCGAAAGCAACTGATTATTGAAACGATCAATTTAAAGACGATTGAATATAAAAAGAACTTAGCTTAGCTTAGGCCCGTGATTGTTCAAAATAAGTGAAATTACCCAATTAATCAACTGCCAGCAGCTTCAGTGGTTCAGCAGCATAATTTTCATCCGGGTTTGGATTTACTACACAGTTCCCCTTTTCGTATTCGGGCTATTCCTGCCTTTGACACCACAGATGACTGCCTGTTGCTCCCCCTCCCCGAACAGACGTTGATCGTCAGATTACTATGCTGCCGTAATCTGAAAAAGTTCATTTTTCTGTTAAAGAGCTCGATAAGTACAACTCGTTAACACCATTTTTTTGAAAATGGCGTATACGTCACTTTATCAGATTACGGTAGTATGGGCCTGATTCATTTTTTGCGGGTGCGACTAGAACGTTGTCTGCAGAAATCTGAACCAACATCTCCTCTGTAAGCTGATTAACATTTCACAACAATAATTGGAGATATGCAGGGAGAGATCGAAGGCTACGGCATCGTTCATCAACGGCTCCGACAGCATACAATCAGGTGAGAATAAAGAATGTGGAAGCGACAATTGGAAACCGTGATGACCCAACAAATCCCAATTCAGATCTCTAGTGCAACAGCATATGGTGCATTCGTCTCCAGTGCAACAGCTTTCAGTGCAGCAGCCCGCAGTCATCGGTGAAGCAGTATTCGATGCAGCAATGTATGATACTTCAGCCTTCAGTACAGCAGCTTCCAGTGCAGCAGCCTTCGGTACGGCAGCCTAAAGTGCAGCAAACTTCGGTGCAGCGGCTTTCGGTACCGCAGCCTCCAGTCACTAGAGCAGCGGGCCACAACACTCAGTGTAGCAGCCGCACGAGAGTTATTAATAAACTTTTTTTTTTTGCAGACGGTTAGAATGGAGAAGGGTCGTTTGGCCGAATACCGTTCGGCCGAATGCCAAATATACCATTTGGTCGGACAGACCATTAGGAAAGGGTCAATTAGCCGAATAGGACATTTCACCGAATAGAACATTTGGCCACATTGAACATTTCGCTGAATAAGACATTGTTCGGCCAAATGACCAATTCGGTCAAATGTCCTATTCAACCAAATGTCCTATTCGGCCAAATGTCATATTCGGTCAAATGTCCTATACGGCCAAATGTATCAGTCGAGATGCTCAAAGCTGACCCCATGACATCTGCTCAACTACTGCATCGTTTATTTCGTAATATCTGGGACACCCCAACTTTCCTGGTCGGCTGGATGCAAGGTATCTTAGTGAAGGTGTCCAGAAAGGGTGACCTGACTGTATGCGATATCTGGCGAGGCATTATGTTGCTGTGTACCGTTCTCAAAGTTCTATGCAAAGTTGTCCTAGCCCGGATTCAGGAGAAGATCGATGCGACTCTCCGGCGGCAGCAGGCCGGATTCCGTGCCGGAAGATCCTGTGTCGACCATATTGTTACGCTCCGTATCATTGTGGACTAGGTCCAGGACCGTATTCATACGGGAGCTTGGCAGAAGGAAGGTCGTGTGATATGTGCCATCACAAATATTGCCCTCCGCTCGCTTTCAAATCGACTTCTATAAAAAACATTATTCATGCCTGCCGTATCCTAACGGAACTATCAATTCTATACTTTCGCCTCTAATTCTATCATGAACATGTGCGTCTAAGTTTGGAAGATGATATTAGCATTTCCATATCATTGTTAATAGTTGAAATTGAGAGTATTGCTAAGCCGAGGCCTTTGACATACCTACCGTTGGACTCCACGGAATCGGAAGCTTTGACGCCGAGTAATTGTCTGTTTGGAACCTCTAGTGAAGCGATGCAAGCCATTGTCAACGTTAGCGGATCCACGGCAAACTGAGGGATACGTTGAGCGGAATCCAGCGTAAGCTCGATTAGTTCTGGGAACGTTTTTTGGTGGAGCACCTACTCGTTTAAAGGAGGCAACCGAAATGGTTCAAGTCGGCGATCTTGTCTTGGTCGTTGTCGGAGGAAGACGCAGTGAATGAGTACGAGGTTGGTTGAGGTTGCCAAAGTCTTAGAAGGAGCCGATGATCGAGTCCCTCAAGCAAGTGCTTGCAGACTATACAAGAAATCTTCAAGTGTCCTACGACAAGGCTCGACATAGATGTGCTAGGTGCTTCACCCTAATAAATAGAGGGAAGCACCGGGGAGAGATTGCTAACACAGGTACCGTCGAGTTGGTCGCCCTGTCGCAAACGGTTCTTCCGCTTGACTGAAAAGACGTCATCTCCTATTCTATCGAAGTCCTTCAATCGACGTCATCGCTGATAAGCTTCCATCAGAGAAAAACCATTACATTTTTCCAACGTGGATTTCTTGGAATTTACTCAACTAGTAGAAAGTGACTTTATCCCATCAATATTAATCTAGTTTCTTAGCATGATTACAAACTAGAGCAGGTAATAGGATTGAATTAAATCCAAAACTGGATTCTAACTAATTAAAACTACAACAACTTAACTATAACCTAGAAAAGCTGACAGTGAACAAAGGCTAACAATTAGAAGGGCCACTGAATTGCAATGAGAACATAACATAATTTACTTTTTTTTAAAAGATGTTTAATTTTTATACACATAGTCAAGTTTGCCATTTTAAGGTGTTTTTATGAGACATTGCGAAAAAAAGATTTCGCTGCCGGTGGGACTTGAACTCACGCTATTCCATTAAGTACACGTACGTATTACCAATTATACAACAGCTGCCCTTGCGAGAAGTTGTTCCATAACCAGCTAATAACGATGGGATATCTTAATTTACAGTTTGGAGAAAATACAAATTTGACTACAAAGCTAATGTGTCGCCTTCTGTTCTGTTACTGTCGCAACAACATGAAAAAAATGATAGTTTTTGAAAAAAACAAAATGAATAATTTAATATAATATATAATAATATTGTCATTGGCGTAACTACCTCGGATGCCTAGGGGGGGGGGGCTATAGTCCCTTTATATTTTTTCTCGAAATTGACCCTCTTTTTGAACATTTTAACATCTCATCAAGTTATCAGCGATAATGTGACAAATGCAGTCCAAACACCTAAGACAATTGTGGATCCATCACACTCATTCATATTATTCTCTTTTCTCAAGCACGTGCACGTGTCTCACAGTCTATATTTAATTGGGCTCGACTAGCGTCAGACAGTGGATATATTTGCATACTTCATAAATATTCTATCTATCTCAAATGAAAAAAATAGTGCAACTTTCCATGGATTCCGCCGAGAATCTTCCAAGAATTCTGATGAGAATCCTTTAGTGATCCTGACTGGAATGTTCCAGGGACTCCGACGGGAATCTCTAGATATTTCGACATGAATCCTTCAATAATACCGTTGGGAGCTAGGGATTATGAAGGGAATCCACCAGAGATTTCGGAGGGAATGTTTCAGGTATTTGAAGGGGAATATTCCAAGGATTTCGTCGAAAACCCTCCAGGAATTCCAATATGATGGTTCCAGGTATTTCATGAGCAATGTTCCAGGGATGAAGACGCATATCGTCGAAGGATTCCGAAGCAATCCGTCGAAGGACTTCGAAGCAAATCGTCGAGCGACTTCGAATTAATCCTTCAGTTATTTCGAAAAGAATCCTCCAGCGATCCCGAAGGGAATCCTCCAAGCATGTTGAAGCAAATCCGAGGGATTCCGATGCAAATCATCAAAGGATTTCGAAGCAAATCGTCGAATGGTTCCAAAAAATTCGTTAAGGGACTCTGAACAACATCTATGAGAAATTCTGAAGCAAACCGTCGATGTATTCCGAAACGGAACGTCGAATGATTCTGAAGCAATTCTTCGCGGGATTCCGAAGCTAATCGTCAGCCAGATTCCTTATCGTCTAGAGATCCTAACGCAGATCATTTGCAAAACGTCGAGAGACTCCGAATTAAATCTTCAAATCGCCGAAGGATTTTGATTTGTCAAGGAATTCCTAAACCAATCTTAAAACGAATCTGGAGATATTCCGGAACAAATCAACGAGAGGAGAGATTCTAAAGCAAATCCTCCATGGATTTTAAAGGGTATTTTTCACAGATTCCCAAGGGTATTGCTTAACAATACTGGAGAGAATCCAGTAGGAATTCTTCTGGATTACGATTGCAATACTTCGATGAATCCGAAAAGAATTCTTTAGAGATTGAAGTGAGAATTCTTCTCGGATTCTGATGAGAATCCTTCTCGGATGCTAATGGGAATCTTTCTCAGAATTCAGAAACAAGCTAATTTTTCTTCCACTCATTTCATTAAATATGATAGAATGAATATGAGAGATAACTCTTTAGTCTTCAAACTTTTTCGGTAATTCATTATGCTATATGTTGCTAACTAACTTATCAAATCCTAGGGGGGGCTAATTTTTTTCTAGGGAGGGCTAAGCCCCTCCTAGCCCCCCCCCTTATTTACGCCAATGAATATTGTCCACAGTTATTAGCGACAAGATTGTCATGCAAATTGTTGAGACCAAAAAGAATCTAAATGCATCCGACTTGAACTGATTCAATTCCTCGTATCTTATTGATTAGGTACGGAGCGAAAGGACTCACTCCGTCCCACTCCACTATTTTAGTCATGCGCAACATATGCAGCAATCACTATTAAGCCCTACTATAATTTTGACCAGTACCCATCTCACAAACTAAAATATTCCTACGTTTTATATTCCTTTTTTCACCATAGGACACGGAACGGACTACCTGAATTTGGCCCTCCGAGACGGTGGTGTTTCGCTGACGATGGGCCTCTCGAACGGCAAACAAGAGATGCATATCAAACCGGCTCGGGTTCGCTTCGATGATCACCAGTGGCACAAGGTCACTGTCCACCGACGGATTCAAGAGGTAACAAAAAAAAAGCGGAAATCCATATCTCTCTATTCGGTGAAACGTGAATAAAATAATGATTTCAATTTCATCCCCACGCTGCTGCTCTCCACGATTCCGGAACCCCCTTTTCGAAAAACGCAGATCTCATCAATAACCAGCTTCTGCCGGGTAAGTTTTTAGTGCAAAGTGCAAATTATCTCTTTTTCTAGCGTCGTACGCCTACTACAGGAGTGTGTCTATAGTGTCTACCTACGATCGAAGATGATGGCACGGTAGTTGAAACGGCAGATAATGAGTTCGTAGAATAGAAGGGCAGAAACTTTCCTTAATTGCAACGATGAGTTGTTTTACTGCATTCACTGCGGCATAGGTAGTTAGCTTTGCAGCTCAACGGGGAAAACTTTCAGCACGGAAAATGGTTTTCTGTTTGCTGCATTTGTTGAAGACGTGGCAATTACAGGAAAACTCGAACCTGATCACGGCATTTTATTTGTTAATGATGACTGTTGATTTATTAGACACGAACATATTAAATTGGAGATGTTCTAATCATGCATTAATATTTCATTCGATCACATAGGTCCGAAGTATTTTGCAAATTATGTAGGTACACTCCGGAAGCTAATTCTTATCAAAATAGGATTACATAGGATTACAATTCTTTGTCTATGTATATAATGTGATGATTAACTGGAAAAAATAAATTGTGGCGTAAGAGCTTTTCTAATTTTGGTCTAAATAACAAGAATAGCATTCCGAAGAATATATGTTGGATGTCTGTTCTCTGTGTTTGAACTTTGTCACAGCAGCTGTCGTTCGACACCGCATTATTTGCCGAATCATAAGTTATCCCCATTAATCTTACTCGCAGGACATAATTTATCCCATTCTCTTGGATCCCACGTCAGCATCTTTCTGTCGAACCTAACCACCGGAACAATGCCATCCCTATACCTGCCCTACCCCGTTCGGCATCCGTCCTCACATTGAAGCATCATCATTATTAAGTCCTCGTTGGCAGCAGAAGCAGCAGCAGCGATGGCAGGCAACTACTCACTCAACGAAAATAATGAGTAAACTTAATTCCAATTAGCGTCTCATTAATTGCAAACTTCTTCGTCGCAGAGCTATTACCGGGCCCAAGAGCTTGACCCCCCTGACACCCTTGAGGTTCTAACATCGCTGCTATCGTTAAGGATGGTGGAAAACACATATCTGTTACACACGTGTACTCTGCCGGAAAGGAAATAAAACTGATAGATGCTGTTTCGATGCTGACAGCGATGCTGATAGATGATGAATATCATCTATAATGCAACTCAAACCGGTTGGAGAAGAGTGGCTTCTTTATTAGAAATTTGATATTTGACATCAGATCATCTAAAACAGTTCTGTGCTTATGCTCAGTGAAGTAGTAAAGCATTGTTGATTGTCCTTCAATTATCATAAATATTTATCTATTTACTTGTCTTCAAACTAATTGTACAGACAAATACTACTAGCTAACTATGCTACTTTTAAACATACACGTGGTCATATTATAATCAAAATAAACGCCGTCCACAAGTATCAAATGGGTTGGTTTGTCCAAAAACGGTGCGGTATGCTGGCAGACGTTGGAAATCTGTATGTCGGGTTGATCTAGCAGGAACGTTGATGTTGACATTACTTAGCAGGGTTGGATAGTCAATGTTGTGGGACAGAGTATCGAACATGACTATGAACAACCGTTGCTAGCCAGAGATGACAAATGAATTAATCCACAGCTATGCTCATAATGGGGGATGCGGGCGAGGTCATTCCACGGTAGTCGACGAAGCGCAAATCGAATGAAATTTCGCTGAATTCATTCGATCCGATTACTCTGCACTACATGATAAGGAGCCCCCACAAGGACAGCGTATTCCAGTGTACTGCAGACCCGGACACAGTAGAAAGTTTTCGAGCAGTATTATATGGCAGCAAAATAAAATTTCCATTAAAAATTAGAAATTTTCCATAAATAATTAGGAAATTGCCAATAAAGAGAGTAGAGAGAGGGTATGGGTATGAGCAATAAATAAATATAAAATTTCCACAAATAAAACAAAATTTCCATAAACAATTAAGAATTTTCCACAAAACAAAAATAAATATGCAAAAGCAAAATAGCAAATTATAAAAGAATAATTTTCCATAAATAAATTAAAAATTTTCCACGAAATAATCAATAAAGAGCAATAAAAAATAAGAAACGGTGCTTACCCTTGTGACACTGGCGGCAGACATATTATAATCGAAGACAGACGAACTTCTCGATCTCCTGAGCGATATTACGTTGCATTTTTTGACGTTGATTTCCATTCCATTGCACCGTGTACCAGTTTATCAAGGTGTCGATGTTAGCTTGAAGGGCACAGTATTCTACTAAAGACACATTCCAGCGGAACGCGACACCATGGGGAGCCGACTTTCAGCGAGAAATTAGGTCTGCACTTGAAAATTAGCTTCGGGACATAAAATTTAACAGGTATGAAATTATCCGTCCATGGCTTAAGCGTTGTGAGATATCGTAAAGGAGGCGAATGTCCCCGGTTGCGGCGGCTCTCTCTCATTCGTCGGCCAGAGAGTCTGCCCACGCTCGCTTATCCCGTCGACATGAGCGTTTTAATTCCTTCTCAAGAGCCGGGTATCGTTGACGGGCTAAGACTTTGGCTCCTCTGGTTCTCGATCGCTCTATCGCGACTTTGGCTTCTTTTCGCTCCTCTATCTTTCTCCAGGTCTCATCGGTGATCCATTGTTTTCTCTGGGTGCGTAGTTCGCCCAGATTGTTCTCGCTGGTTGCGATGAAGGCATTCTTGATGGCGGTCCATTGGTCTTCCACGCTGCCACCTTCCGGAATATCTGCAGCACGCGTCTCCAGTTCTTCAACGAAGGACCGTTTCACCGTGGCATCTTCCAGTCGGCGTGTGTTGAATCGTCGTCCAACTCTTTCCTCCTGCCGACGAATCCGCGCAATGCGCAGGCGTATTTCGCCGATGAGAAGGTGATGATCAGATGCGATATCGGCACTACGTTTATTCCGTACATCAAGAAGGCTCCGTTTCCATTTTCGGCTGATGCAGATGTGGTCGATTTGATTTTCTGTAAAGCCGTCACGGGAGTCTCACGTCCCATAATGCGCTCATGAATCGAGTTGTCGGATCCGATCTTCGCATTGAAGTCTCCCAAACAGATCTTGATATCACCCTTCGGAATTCTATCTACGACGGCATTGAGTTGACTGTAGAAGTTCTCTTTGTCTTGCAGATCGACAGCATCGGTTGGCGCATAACATTGGATTATAGTAAGGTTTCGGACCCGTGTTCTAAATCTGGCAACGATTATCCTTTCACTTATAGGTTCCCACTTCATAAGCGCAGAGTGTGCCTGAGCGCTTAGTAGGAAGCCAACTCCGCGATGCCGGGGAGCGTGTTCACCTCGTAAACCAGAGTACAGCAGAACTTGTCCCGACGGCGTTCTGTGTTCTCCAAAGTTTGGCCAACGGACTTCACTCAGTCCCAGGATCTCAAGCTTCATGCGGCGTGCCTCATTGGCAAGTTGTGTAGATTTACCCTGCTGGGCTAGGGTTAAAACGCTCCATGTTCCTATTCGTGTCCGTTGTTTCGCGCTAAGAGTCGTCGCCGTAAAATCAGTCCGTATTCTTTCATTATCGGATTCTCGAACAAATTGATGTTTCGGGAACAGTAGGTTGTTGGCCCAAGGTTCCCTATCCATCGGAATGGGGCTGCCACCTTAGGTATAGCTTCCGGGGAATAGCATTTCATACTCAGCCGCTGGATGCCAGAACAGACGCTGTTGGAGCCGCACCTCCTTGGTGGACAGACGCTCGATCAGTCGGGTCAAATTTGTTTAAAGTCCCACCCAACACCAGGACTAGGCTAGCGCGCTTTGAGCGGCACACGGTCGCTTTGATAGGGCTTGTTTGGGGACACACGCAGCTTTTTATAGAAGTTCAACAGAGCCCACTGTCGAACCCCATCACATCCTAGGCAGACCCCACAGGACGCATCCTCTCACTCTAGCTGATGTCAGAAGGACAACAGTGCCCAGGCTGCACTACCAGCTAAGTACGCAACCCTTAGCTGGCGGTCAATTGTCATCGGAAGACCCGTGGAAGCGTGAGTATTGGAACTTGTGAGGACCAGAGCTATGTTAGGCGCCCCTTCCCGGATGTCAACTCACCATTTCACAGCCCAACAACTTCTTACACCAACTTCTTACGGCCAACGACACTTTCGTCAAATGACCCTTTCGGCCAAACGACCCTTTCGGCCAAACGACCCATTCGGCCAAATGACTTTCAGGCTAATGGTCTGTTCGGCCAAATGGATAAATATAACGCGATTTATTTCGTAACGCGACACCATCGCTGAATTGCACTTTTTCGCGTTTTGCACTGGTATGTGGTTTGAAGTCTCAATTTGTTTTTATTTATTGAACGGCTACTCAGTCTTGCAATTATTAAAACGAGTTTTTTACTTACCCGACGTTTCGACACGGGGATTGTGTCAGTAGTCAGAAACCCCTCCCCCTTCTGGAAAGGGAGACTCCCATACAAATGTAACAGAAATTTCTGCATAACTCGAGATCTAATCAGAGAATAAACCAATTCCAGGCGAAACGAAGTTCGTCGGGTCTGCTAGTATTACATAATTAAAACCAGAAACGCAAACGTGTGCATCGTTTTGTTACAGAATGGACTTCTGTTGTATTATTGTTTGTTAAACAAGATTTTCTCAGAAATAGTTATTCATGCAACTGTTTTCTCAAAATTTCCAAAAAGTAGGACATTTTACTGCAAAAGGAGGACATCTAGTTTCTAATAAAAAAGGAGGACATTTCCTCCTTTAGGATACCATATGGTCACCGTAACTGAAGGATTTCTCCGGACATTCTTCAAAGAATTCCTCTGGATATTCCTCCATAAATTCAACCAGATATTCCTCCCAGAATTCCCCTAGATATTCCTCCAAGAACTCCTCCAGACAGTCCTCCAGGAATTTCTCCGGATATTTCTCCAGGAGTTCCAACGAATGTTCATCCGGATATTCCTCCAGGATTTCGTCAAGATATTTCTCTGGATATTCCTCCAGGAATGCCTCCGGATATTCTTCCCGTAATTCCTCAGGAAATTCCTCCAGGAATTCGTCCAGATAGTCTGCCAGGAATTCCTCTCGGTGTTCCTCCGGAAATTCGTCTAGATATTCCTCCAGACATTCGTCCAGATATTCCTCCAAGAACTCCTCCGAATATTCCTACAGGAATATGTCAATACATTACTCCAGGAATTCGTCAAGATATTCTTCCAATAATTCCTCTGAAAATTCATCAAAGAATTATTCTGGATATTCCACCAGAAAATCATCCAGATATTACCCAAGAAATTCCGCCAAATATTCCTCCAGGAATTCTTCCGGTTATTTCACTAGAAATTCATCCGGATATTCCTCCAGGAATTCCTCTAAATATTCCTCCGGATATTCCTCAAGGATTTTGTCCAGATATTACTCAAGGAATTTCTCCGGATATTCATCCAGGAATTCTTCCGGACATTCCACCATAAATTCATCCGGATATTCCTCCAGATATTCCTCCAGTAGGGTGGCTCAAATTAGTATGGGAACAACTTTTTTCATTTTTTTTTATGGGCCTTCTTATTCAGTTTTATTTGATGCCCTTATGCTCTGGACAAAATTTCAGCCAAATTGGTCAACGTTTGGGCGGTGCTAAACTCGTTGGAAGTTAATATGCAAAAATGTATGCAGAAACATCCAAAAACAGTGAATTGCAGTTGGACGGCACAACTTACGATGAAGAACTATGATACTCATTCAGATCTTGAAGAATTTAATACAGAATGTTATGCAGAAAACCGCGAGAAGATTAAAGTTTGCCCGGCTAAGTTATTAGCATTTCTCTGAAGTGGGTTTTGAGCAAATTTCGTTTCTTTTATCTTTGAAAAGAAATAAATTCACCCCTCTCCAGTAAAATGCTAATATCTTTGCCTAATAAACTCTTATCTTCTCGCGGTTTTCAGCATAACATTCTGTATTTAATTCTACATGAACTGAATGAGTATCATGGTTCTTGATCGTAAATTGTGCCGTCCAACTGCAAATCATTTTGATAAGAAAATTATTTTGAGCTTTTTAGTGGAAGTGGTGGAATTCAATGGGATGGTATAAACTCGTCTTAGGACAAGTGCAAATCACTGTTTTTGGATGTTTCTGCATACATTTTTCCATATAAACTTCCAACGAGTTTAGCACCGCCCAAACGTTAACCGATTTGGCTGAAATTTTGTCCAGAGCATCAGGGCATCAAATAGAACCGAATAAGAGGGCGGCCCATCAAAAAATTGAAAAAGTGTTTTTTGAGCCACTCTAACCTCCAGGGATTCGTCAAGATATTCCTCCAGGATTTCCTCAGGATGTTCCTCCAGGAATTCCTTCGGATATTCCTCCCGAAGATTGTCCAGATATTATTCTAGGAATTTCTCCGGATTTTTCTACAAGAGTTCCTCCGGGTATTCCTCCAGGAATTCTTCCCGATATTCCCCAAGAAATTTGTCCAGATATTACTGCAGGACTTTCTCCGGATATTTCTCCAAGAATTCCTCCGGGTATTCCTCCAGGAGTGCTTCAAATAATCCTGCAGGAATTCGAGCGGATATTCATCCAGGAATGCTTCCGGATATTCCACCAGAAATGGAGTTTCCGGTCCCTCCTTAGCCGTGCGGTAAGACGCACGGCTACAAAGCAAGACCATGCTGAGGGTGGCTGGGTTCGATTCCTGGTGCCGGTCTAGGCAATTTTCGGATTGGAAATTGTCTCGATTTCCCTGGGCATAAAAGTATCATCGTGCTAGCCTCATGATATACGAATGCAAAAATGGTAACCTGGCTTAGAAACCTCGCAGTTAATAACTGTGGAGTGCTTAATGAACACTAAGCTGCGAGGCGGCTCTGTCCCAGTGTGGGGATGTGATGCCAATAAGAAGAAGGATGTTTCGGATGTTTCTCCAGGAATTCGTCCAGATATTCCTTCAGGTTTCTGTATAGATATTCCTCCCGGAATTTCTCTTGATATTTCTCGAATAATTCCTCCAGGAGTTCCTAAGAATATTTTTCCAGGCATTCATCCGGATATACCTCCAAGAAATTGTCCATGTAATAGTCCTGAAATCTCTCCAGATGTTTCTCCAGTAATTCCTCTGGATATTCCTCCAGGAGTTCCTCCGGACAATCCTCCAGGAATTCTTCTGGATATTCCACTAGAAGTCGTCCAGATATCTTCCAGCTTCCAAGCCTCCTGAAACTAGGATCACGACATACGTGTCTCTTGCTAGGGAGTAGGTTCGTCTTGAAAGAAGGCTTCCGCGCCTCTTGCAAGAAGGCTTCCGAGCCTCTTGCAAGAAGGCTTCCGAGCCTCTTGCAAGAAGGCTTCCGAGCCTCTTGAAAGGAGGTTTCCGAGCCTCTTGAAAGGAGGCTTCCGAGCCTCTTGAAAGGAGGCTTCCGAGCCTCTTGAAAGGAGGCTTCCGAGCCTCTTGAAAGGAGGCTTGAGCCTCTTGAAAGGGAGGCTTCCAGGCCTCTTGAAAGGAGGCTTCCTGAGGCCTCTTGAAAGGAGGCTTCGAGGCCTCTTGAAAGGAGGCTGAGCCTCTTGAAAGGAGGCTTCCAGGCCTCTTGAAAGGGAGGCTTCCAAGCCTCTTGAAAGGAGGCTTCCTGAGCCTCTTGAAAGGAGGCTCTGAGCCTCTTGAAAGGAGGCCTGAGGCCTCTTGAAAGGATGCTTCTGAGCCTCTTGAAGGAGGCTCTGAGCCTCTTGAAAGGAGGCTTCCTGAGCTCTTGAAAGGTGGCTTCTGAGCCTCTTGAAAGGAGGCTTGAGGCCTCTTGAAAGGAGGCTTCGAGCCTCTTGAAAGGAGGCTTCTGAGCCTCTTGAAGGAGGCTTGAGCCTCTTGAAGGAGGCTCTGAGCCTCTTGAAAGGAGGCTGAGCCTCTTGAAAGGAGGCTTCCTGAGCTCTTGAAAGGAGGCCTGAGCCTCTTGAAAGGAGGCTTCGAGCCTCTTGAAAGGGAGGCTTCCAGGCCTCTTGAAGGGAGGCCTGAGCCTCTTGAAGGAGGCCTGAGCCTCTTGAAGGAGGCTTCCTGAGCCTCTTGAAAGGGGAGGCTCTGAGCCTCTTGAAAGGAGGCTGAGCCTCTTGAAAGGAGGCTTCTGAGCCCTCTTGAAGGAGGCTTCCTGAGCCTCTTGAAAGGGAGGCCTGAGCCTCTTGGAAAGGAGGCTTCTGAGCCTCTTGAAAGGAGGCCTGAGGCCTCTTGAAAGGAGGCTGGAGCCTCTTGAAGGAGGCTCTGAGCCTCTTGAAAGGAGGCTTCCGGAGCCTCTTGAAAGGAGGCTCTGAGCCTCTTGAAAGGGAGGCTTCCTGAGCCTCTTGAAAGGAGGCCTGAGCCTCTTGAAGGAGGCCGAGCCTCTTGAAGGAGGCTTCTGAGCCTCTTGAAGGAGGCTTCTGGAGGCCTCTTGAAAGGAGGCTTCCTGAGCCTCTTGAAAGGAGGCTCTGAGCCTCTTGAAAGGAGGCTTCTGAGCCTCTTGAAAGGAGGCTTCGAGCCTCTTGAAAGGAGGCTTCCTGAGCCTCTTGAAAGGAGGCTTCCTGAGCCTCTTGAAAGGAGGCTGAGGCCTCTTGAAAGGAGGCTTCTGAGCCTCTTGAAAGGAGGCTTCCTGAGCCTCTTGAAAGGAGGCTTCTGAGGCCTCTTGAAAGGAGGCTTCCGAGCCTCTTGAAAGGAGGCTTCCTGAGCCTCTTGAAAGGAGGCCTGAGCCTCTTGAAAGGAGGCCTGAGCCTCTTGAAGGAGGCTTTGAGCCTCTTGAAAGTGCTGGAGCCTCTTGAAAGGAGGCTTCCGAGGCCTCTTGAAAGGAGGCTTCCGGGCCTCTTGAAAGGAGGCTTGAGCCTCTTGAAAGGAGGCTGAGCCTCTTGAAAGGAGGCTTCTGGGCCTCTTGAAAGGAGGCTTGAGCCTCTTGAAAGGAGGCTTCTGAGCCTCTTGAAAGGAGGCTGGAGCCTCTTGAAAGGAGGCTTCTGAGCCTCTTGAAAGGAGGCTTCTGAGCCTCTTGAAAGGAGGCCTGAGCCTCTTGAAAGGAGGCTGAGGCCCTCTTGAAAGGAGGCTTCCGGAGCCTCTTGAAAGGAGGCTTCCTGAGCCTCTTGAAAGGAGGCTGGAGCCTCTTGAAAGGAGGCCTGAGCCTCTTGAAAGGAGGCTGAGGCCTCTTGAAGGAGGCCTGAGCCTCTTGAAGGAGGCCTGAGCCTCTTGAAGGAGGCTTCTGAGCCTCTTGAAGGAGGCTTCTGAGCCTCTTGAAAGGAGGCTTGAGCCTCTTGAAAGGAGGCTTCTGAGCCTCTTGAAAGGAGGCTTCCTGAGCCTCTTGAAGGAGGCTTCTGAGCCTCTTGAAAGGAGGCCTGAGGCCTCTTGAAAGGAGGCTTCTGAGCCTCTTGAAGGAGGCTGAGCCTCTTGAAAGGAGGCCTGAGCCTCTTGAAGGAGGCTTCTGAGCCTCTTGAAGGAGGCTTGAGCCTCTTGAAAGGAGGCCTGAGCCTCTTGAAAGGAGGCTTCTGAGCCTCTTGAAGGAGGCTTCTGAGCCTCTTGAAGGAGGCTCTGAGCCTCTTGAAAGGAGGCTTCTGAGCCTCTTGAAAGGAGGCTTCCTGAGGCCTCTTGAAAGGAGGCTTCCTGAGCCTCTTGAAAGGAGGCTCTGAGGCCTCTTGAAAGGAGGCTCTGAGCCTCTTGAAGGAGGCCTGAGCCTCTTGAAGGAGGCTTCTGAGCCTCTTGAAAGGAGGCCTGAGCCTCTTGAAAGGAGGCTTCCTGAGCCTCTTGAAAGGGAGGCTTCTGAGCCTCTTGAAGGAGGCTCTGAGGCCTCTTGAAAGGAGGCTTCCGAGCCTCTTGAAGGAGGCTTCTGAGCCTCTCTTGAAAGGAGGCTCTGAGGCCTCTTGAAAGGAGGCTCTGAGCCTCTTGAAAGGAGGCCTGAGCCTCTTGAAGGAGGCTCTGGAGCCTCTTGAAAGGAGGCTTCTGAGCCTCTTGAAGGAGGCCTGAGCCTCTTGAAAGGAGGCTTCTGAGGCCTCTTGAAAGGAGGCTTGAGCCTCTTGAAGGAGGCCTGAGCCTCTTGAAAGGAGGCTGAGCCTCTTGAAAGGGAGGCTTCCTGAGCCTCTTGAAAGGAGGCCTGAGGCCTCTTGAAAGGAGGCTTCTGAGCCTCTTGAAAGGGAGGCCTGAGCGTCTTGAAAGGAGGCTTGAGGCCTCTTGAAAGGAGGCTTCTGAGCCTCTTGAAAGGAGGCTCTGAGCCTCTTGAAAGGAGGCTTCTGAGCCTCTTGAAAGGAGGCTTCTGAGCCTCTTGAAAGGAGGCTTGAGCCTCTTGAAAGAAGGCCTGAGGCCTCTTGAAAGGAGGCCTGAGCCTCTTGAAGGAGGCTGAGGCCTCTTGAAAGGAGGCTTCCGAGCCTCTTAAAAGGAGGCTTCCGAGCCTCTTGAAAGGAGGCTTCCGATCCTCTTGAAAGGAGGCTTCCGAGCCTCTTGAAAGGAGGCTCCCGAGCCTTTTGTCGAGCCGTTTTGTCCTTATGATCTTCTGTCCCACAGCTATTCATACACTGCTCTGCTTGGGGTAGATAGAATTCAAAAGTCTTTGAACTACTGAGCATATTATGTATAAAAAAAAGTTTTGGAATAAGAATTTTTTTTTTGAATAAGTTTTTATTGGAATTGTAATACATCCGCCATTATGCATTTTTGTTCGAGGTACCCCCTGGGGTACATGTACCCCAGGTTGAGAACCGCTTATCTAATATATGCTTTCATCTCATAGACTAGGTGTTCCGTGTTTTCTTAACACTATCATCCTTATTTGCTATGTTACATATTTGTTATTATTAATACATTCCAATTGCCTCCGGCAATTAGGATACTTCCGCAAACAACAATGGTTTTCATGAAATAACTTTCACTGCGTGTGATTTATTATGAATCATTTCTGAGTACTTGTTAAGAATTTTGTAAACCTTCTAGACAATAAATTACGGGTTCTGTTCATGTATTTTAAAATTCAAAATAAATTTAAAATTGAAAATTATTGTTTTTCTGATTTTGTCACATTTCCTATTTTATCACCAAAATTCACCAGGGCAGTGATAAAATCAAAATATTACTGTATTTCGCAGAAAAATAAACTTGTCATTCCAATTAAATAAACTCTTTATCTTACATCTAGACATGACAATAAACCAACACCTACTTCAACAATGACCTCCTGGCAGCCATTATTGTCCATTGATCCTGTACGAAACGTGTGGTAGCGCAATACAATGTCCCATTTCCTTTAGCTTATGAAAGGATAAAGGAGTTGTTCAAGAACAAGAGCGAACACGACTGCTTCCAGTTGTGAATGCCATCATACTACTTCCAGCAGCATGAGTATATGTTGTATGTAACTATAGAACCACTCAACCGCCAAAGTCAAAGACCTTTCCGGACAAACAAGTGGCGATGATGGGATGTCATTCGACAACGACGTCCCCACATTTGGCATGAGGAAAATTGGTCTCATTTGTCGTTGCCTCCTATCCTATACTGGATAATGGGAGAACTATAGAAGGGACCTCTGAATATATGTCTCACTATGTGCAAAAGTTGTAACGAAAATCAACAATGAAAGCATAATTTTATTTGATAATACATATGTAGGAAATACAACCGATGGTCAAAAATATCTCTGTTACCCTATGAGCAAAGGATGTGCAAAGTGGTGGCTTACCCTAACAAATCGAACAATCGAATGCTTCTGCTGAGGCTGTATCTGAGCTCAGCTGATGAGAGCCGAAGGTTAAACTAATTTTCCAAATTCTCTTTTTCTGTGTGTTACCTCCCTAGGTGGGAGGGTGGCGTAAAAGCGAATTTGTCAGTTGTGCCACATTGAAATTTGGGACTCGGAAAACAATCCAATTTAGTTGTCAATTTCAGAAATGTTCAAGTTGATATCTCCAATCTAAACGATAATAGCGGATGGATAGAATTTGGAGATAGAAGTCTTCGTAATTACTAGGTGCCAGATTTAGCTTCCCGATTCAGGGTTATCAAATTTTATGTAGCGTGAAAGTGATTGACATTGCTAGTCAGCATTCGTTGCCAAAAAAGCATTTCTTCCTATGTCCAAAGTAAATGTCATGTTAAACTATGAGTCATATGCAAGTTCCTCTTTATTTGCCTTACAAAATGGACAAATCGGGTTTCCTTTCATGGTATAACGAATTGCGGGATGCCAACAGTTTGTGAAATGCGATTACTGCATGCCTCCTAAGTCACCACATCACACAGCACAGTCAGAGAAAAATATAGAAAAAAACGGCCGGAAACTGCAAATATAGTTAAAATCCAACTAGACCACCATCTGGGATCGGAACACTCCCGTCCCGGCTACCAGCTAGCCATCGTTCTCGTAAACCGAGTTAAATTACTCGGAAAAGATCCCGAAAGCGTTTGCAGCAGCGGCAGTGGCAAAGCCAAAGTTTGCTACTGCCTCTCTTACACAATGCTTCTGCTACACTTTGGACATTGCAACACACTCCCCGCGCACACATTTTCTATGATAAAGTGAACAAAAATGCAAATAGCGCCATAAATTTTCAAGAGGAGAAACGGGCGGAACAGTAGCAGAAACGCACAAATTGGCGAAACTTTCTGCGCTTCATGTATTCTAGTCCGGGGGTGCCGGGAGCTCTGCGTCGCTATGTAGGTTCTTGCGTGGAATAAGTATGGGTAAAAGGAAATAAGCTTTCCATAATGGGCCAGCTCGCATCATCGAAGGAAATCGAGGAATGCTAGTTTTGAAAAGTTTCAACTGAGATGGAGAGGCAAAAGTAACAATCACATTCACATGAAGTTTTTTCTTCCATCAAATGGCAAACAGCATCAAATCAGCATTTTTTAACTCTACGTTAGGTACGATTTTTACGAGATCTGTGGCAATGCATATACAAAATTTGTTGATTATTTTGCGAAAGAGTGTTATTTTTTCAACTGGCTTCGCATCCTGAAACTTCTGCTCACATAGTAAAAAGTGGGATTTTACCATGAAACGAATAAAAACATTCCTTTTAGACCGACGAAAGAAGGGAATGTGAGACTTTTTAGACAGAAGGTGTGGCAATGAGTTCTTGGTCACGTCGTTTTAGGCCAGATGTTAACTATGATAGTTTAATACATTCTAGTTCTACCGAAATTGCAGTCATTATCAAGTGGACATTTTTTCTAAAATACTATGTTCTTTCTTATCATTCCAGCTGGTTGCCGTCGTGGACGATGTCTACACCGACCATTCGCACATTGCCGGAAAGTTCACAATGCTTTCGTCATCCCGAGTCTACGTCGGTGGAGCCGTCAACCCTCGAGCCCTACTCGGCGCCCGAGTGCACAACAATTTCGTCGGATGTCTACGGAAGGTAAACTGCACCTTAGAACCGTTTGGTACATACGCAACTTATCTGATTATCATAACTTTTCATTTATCCAGGTGGAATTTTCGGCCGATACTCTTCGGCTGAATCTCATCGATTTGGCCCGAACGGGCTCCAAGCTGATACAGGTGGCAGGAAGGGTGGATTATCAATGCCCAAGCGGTGATCCACAGGATCCTGTCACCTTCACCACGCGGGAGTCATACTTGGTAAGTACACATGAGCATCGTCTAATTAAGGAGTCCTGGCAAAAAGTTGTTTATATTTTTGAACAGAAATTTTGAAAGTTGGAAAGCGTTGTTGTCTTTCACTGCATTTATATATTAACGAGTCGTGGCTCGATTTAATTCAAAAAAATATATTTATTTAAACACTTTTATACATCTTAACACTACGCGTACACGAACTGAACTGAATTTAATTAATAATTGTATAGACCTCGAAACCTCACAGCCTATTCTAAATCTGCTGACTCCAAAGGGTCCGAAGTTCGATGGTCGATGGTCATTCGATCCACTTGCTGACGCGGCATCCGTCCACTGGTTGCGTGGTGTAGATTGTTGTCAAGCTTAAGTTCTGGGTCAGCACATTGGTAATTGGTGCCAACGTAACTCCTCCGGGGGGTGAAAAAGCGTGTCCTCACGCGTCCTGGTTCTGCGTGTTGTTTGTAGGTGATGGCATCTTGGCTTTCTTTTTCCTTGATAGTTTAGATAAGACTTTGAAAAGAGATTGCCTATAATTTAGAAAAGAAAAATTGATATTGTAATGGTCAGTATCATTGATATGGAGATTCCTCCGAGAAGACTCCAATCCCATAATTTGTTACTGAATTGCATGAGATAGACGTGATCAATTTTCTTCCTGTTAGCTATCGTTAAATTGTTCATTGTTTCCAAGGCATCCTCTTCCGGATGTTGACTTAAGATCAGGTTATGCATAGCTCCTTGTATGATAGTTGTTTCCATCTCTCTGACATTCGACGAAAATGTTTGGTTTCTCCAGTGGATAGTGCAGTTGAAAAATGTTATTACAATATTTCCAGTTAGGTTACGATCATCTGGACCACAGTCGGAATGTAACAAGTCATTCTTAGCGTTGTTGATGAGTAGCATATTATCCGTTACAAGTTGTATTTTTGGTAAAATAGATGGCTTTGTTGTACACTTGCTTGTTTTTCCTTCTATTAGAGGCTCTACGCAGTCATCTGAGAATGATGTAAGGTACGTGCTTCTTTGGATATATTCATGTGGTTGTGTTGTTGAAAACAGTTTTTCTCTGATTTTATCAGAAAGTTTGGATATTCCGAAATAATTTGTCCTTTCTTAGATATTGGGATTAGCCGAAGAATTGAGGCTTCCGTTTGTTGCACTTGTGGTACTTTTATGATGTATAGAAGGCTTTTTCCATTCACTGCTATACTTGGTTTCACTAAGTTGATCATTTCGTCAGGGAGATCCGTGATTATTCCCTGGTCTTCGAGAATGGTTTTGATGACGGATATCTCGTTTGGTGCAAGTATTTTTTTTACTCAATAATGACATTTTTGATAGTGTGATAGCTTCTGCAATATGTTCTAGAAGTTTGTTGATAATGTCTATCTTCATGATGGTTGCTATAGTATCCATTCCGTTGCGTAAAATTTTGTTTTTGCTTTTATTTTCTATAATCTCGTTGATGGTTTTCGTGATTGCCTGTAATCGGTTGCCAATTTGCTCATTCACTTTGTATTGTTGGTTATTGTTGATGATTAGCTCGTTCATCGTTTGGTTGATTATTCTGAGGTCGGTGGCGTCCGGGCTACCACCTATCCACTTCCATGCAGTGCCAATCGACTCGATACTTCTTCGTCCACGGTGATCCCTAGGCCTAATTTCTACTAGGTTGGAATAAAGTTCCTTAATTTTGTGTTTTGCAATCTGAGTTAGGTAATTATTAGTTAGGTAAACTACATTAGTCAAAAGATTTACAGTAAGTTCAATATCGGTTATATTGATAGGATGAATTATGGTAATTGTACCTGTTTGTATCCTACATTTTCCTGCTAAAATGGTTAATAATGGTTGATCGTTTAAGTTTGATATTTCCAATTTTTGGCAATGTATATAATTCAATAGGAAGGTTGTTAAGATAATTTTCAAATACATTTTTCTTCTAAAGTTTTGACTTTCAGTTCGTGTTTTTACGAATTATGTTAATAGAATATGAGAATGTGATATGTAGTTCTCCTAATTGGTTTAGCTGGGGATGAAAAGAGCATAGGGTTTTTGTATTAGAGGATTTTCAAAAAAAAAATTGTTGTTTTTATTATTATTAGTTGATAGGTATCCAAGAGTTTTCCGTGAAAGGGTTTTCCTGAAAAAAGAAAGGTAATAGATTAGTGTGTGCTTCTTATACGTTTCATGTTATTTTGATTGCGTGTAACATTCGTGTGTTTTATAAAAGTTCGTTCCATATTTTTCAGACATTTTGTTTCTGAGAATCCCGGCTCTAGCTTTTTCTTGTATTTCGTTTTATGTAAACTTTACTATTTTCGTTCACTTGTGGAGGTTCCTCTTTAGATTGGTTATATTTTTGCATTTTGTTAGCGGCTTCTTGAAGATGTTCGACACATCGTTTTCAAAGATTCGATTTGTAACTACTGCAATTCCATCTGGGCTAATAGAGTTTCTCTGATTGAA
Source organism: Armigeres subalbatus (assembly GCF_024139115.2). Classification (NCBI taxonomy): domain Eukaryota; kingdom Metazoa; phylum Arthropoda; class Insecta; order Diptera; family Culicidae; genus Armigeres; species Armigeres subalbatus. The sequence continues at coordinate 55,090 of NW_026943076.1, forward strand.
GATAACTTCGTTAGGAGTGAAGGTTGTTGCAGAATGTATCGTGTCATTGTAAAGAGAAGTCATTATTTGGACAATTTCTGGGAGGAAATTTCGTTGAATCTGTGTTTATTTGTATTGTACAATTCAATTATTGTGCTATGCGCTTTCTCTATCTGACCATTTGACTCTGAAGAGGATGCAAATTCGATGTTTGTACCAAAGTTGGCCAAAAATCTCGAAGTTGGATACTAGTAAACGAAGCTTCATGGTCGCAAATAATTTTCTTGGGTGATCTGAACGTTCTGAAATATTGTGAGAGTGCATTTTAACGTCAGTTAGGTTCCTAGAATCAATTTGTATAAGCTGTAGGTGTTTCGAAAAGGCGCATATAAGAGACAAAAAGTAAAACTTGTTCATACTAAAGATATCCATGTGTACTCTATGGAATGGTCCATTCTCAATCGGACGAGGTGAAATCTTAATGTTATAGGGTTTGCGTTCATACTTATGTTGAGCGCAAATTGGACAAGAATTTATAAATTTTCGAATTTTCATTGCCATTCTGGGGAAAAAATACGAACGTTTAATTTGATTTTCTACTTCAGAAATTCCACGATGAGCCCGTTCGTGTTCCTTTTTAATGATCATATCTTGTCTTATTTCTAGGGCAACATCCTCTACCAAGTTTTGGGTAATTACGAAGTGACCTGCATCCGAAAAATGTTCTTTATAGACGTCCTGAATTAGTTGTAGCATATTCTCTGGAGCGAGAATTGCTGTCTGTTTTCCATTTGTATATGTTTTTAGGTTATTGGTTATGGATTCGAATGAATGTTGTGGGGAACAAATAGTTATTCTTCGGAAATTTTCGAAAGGGTGTTCGGTAAGAATACTATTAAAATTTGTTGTTCTAAATATAATTTGGTTTCTATAATTATTTATCGATCTCTCTGTGAAGTGTATGAAAAAATCATCTGATGATACTGCTGAATGGACAGTATCGTCATCGGATTGATTGTTATCATGGGATGTATTGGCATGTACCTCCAGGTTGTTATCGTTATCTTCGGTTTCTCGACTTAAAGCATCAGCGGCAACATTCGCTTTTCCAGGCTTATACGAAATATCGAAGTCGTATGTACCAATTCGAGGCGCCAGCGAAGTACTTTTGAATTTTTGGTAGCTGTTTGTATAAATGTTAACGGTTTGTGGTCCGTTACCAATTGAAATTTGTTTCCATGTAGATAGGGTTTAAATTTATCCACTGCCCACATGATTGCAAGTGCTTCTTTTTCGGTTGTTGAATAATTTATTTCAGTTTTATTTAACGTCCGACTAGCAAAGGCTATTGGTTTCTCCACTTTGTCCTGTATTTGTGATAATACAGCACCGAGTGCATAGTTGCTTGCGTCCGTGGTGAGGATGAATGGTAATTCGAAATCGGGGTATGTTAAAATTTGATCTGACGCGATAATTTCTTTTAATTTTTTGAATGCGTTTTGATACTCTACATTTTCTATGTCAACCGTGCTTTCTAATTTAAGACACTTAGAAAGGGGTTTTGTTATTTTGGAGTAGTCTTTGATAAATCTCCTATAGTACCCTGTCAGTCCAAGGAACTGTTTGATTTCCTTTTGGTTTCTGGGGATAGGCCATTCCTGGATTTTTTTCACTTTCTCTGGGTTGGGTTTAACTCCCTCAGGTGTGATAATATGCCCAAGGAATTCCGTTTCTCGCTTGAGGAATTCGCACTTATCTAACTGAATTTTCAGATTAAATTCAGAAAGACGAGCTAATATTTTGGATAAATTTTCAAGATGATTTTGAAGATTGTATCCTATGACAATGATATCGTCCAGGTATACGTAGCAAATGACTCCGATATAACCAGATAGTACATTGTTCATCACCCGCTGGAAGGTTGCGGGAGCATTCTTAAGGCCAAACGGTATATGGGTAAATTCGAAGTGACCCTATGCTGTTGAGGATGCTGTTTTTTTCCATATGGTCAGGATCCATCTCAATCTGGTGGAAACCTGATTTCAAATCGAGTGTTGTGAAATATGCAGATTTGCCAAGACTGTCCAATATTTCTTCGATTTGGGGAATCGGATACTTGTCGTCTATCGTTTTCTCATTGAGTTTACGATAGTCGATTACCACTCTTACTTTACGTTTTCCCGATGCGTCCATTTTCTTTGGGACAACCCAAACGGGGGAGGAGTATGGACTGATGGAATTTTGAATTATGCCATGATCTAGCATTTCTGCGATCTGTTCTTCTACATCTTCTACATCTCATCATGAGGATATCTGTATGACTTTGAATAGACTGGCTGATTGTTATGAGTAAGGATTTTGTGTTTGATTGCTGTTGTAGAAGTAAGTTTTTCATCAGATTTCAACAAGGTCTGTTTGTGTTGTAAGATCAATTGAGTTAGTTGGTCTCTTTCAAACTTGGATAAATGATTGGTTCTAATGAGGTTATTAATGGTATCAACAGAGAGCGCTTCGTGTTTATTTGTAGGGATTGAGCTTAATGTTTCGAAATTGTTCACATGAAGTTTCAAATTCTTGGTTCCAAGGTTAGGAGTTTCGTTACTGTTCGTTGTTACTCGTACAGTAGTTTTATTATCCGAAGCTTTATAGAGACCTGGGCATATTGTGATACTGTTGGACAATTTTGAAAAATTTGGTACGAACCAATCTCCGTTATTTTGAGTGGGTAAGGTTATGACGTGGTAGAAATTTTGTATTTTGTTTGGGTAGTACTTTTTGAATAATGTTTCTATGCCTGAAATAGTTATAGTTCCTTTTTGATAATTTATTTCCGACTTTGTTTTGGCGAGAAATTCTGATCCCAATAATCCATCAAAAAAGTCATGGAAATTAAGTTCGTAATAAGTTTGAGCTGGGATACCTAATCCAAGAAGATTGTATTTTCCTTTCCTATTGACTATATGACATCCTGTAACGTTCTTGATTCTTGTTTCAGAAGTTTCTTTGCGGTTTCTAAGAAGTCCTGGTTTGATTAGATTTTTATTAGCTCCCGTGTCAATGAGTAGCCGGATTTTTTCCTTATTTTCTTTGTTAAAACATTCTAAGTAGGGCAGAAAGTTCAGGTTGCTTGTGGTTTTGATGTTACAAGTTGAAAATTTGGGTCTATTTCAGATTCTGACTCGGACTCTGATTCCTGTTGATCGTCTTCTGTATCTGGGTTCTTGTAAGTTTCATTGTTGTGGATTATACGTCTATTCAGAGTTAGTCTTGAGTTTGTTGATTTCGTGTCCATCGGTTCAACAGTATTTTCCGTTTTCGGTTGATAGTTCTGATTGCTTTGTTTGTTCGAATAATGGGGTTTTTGTTGGAAGTGTTCATTTTCATGTCCTGTTTTCGAGAAAAATTTGGTTCTGTTTTGAATTTTGGTTGTGTAGAAGGGTTTTGAGTCAAGCTCCTGTTGGACTCATTTGAGGAGAATTTGCATAAGAAAGCGTAAGCGCTTTCTATGTTCTTAGGCTCCGCAGCTTGAACATATCCAAAATACGGTTTCTGTAGGCCGCTGACATAGGCCGCCAAGCAATACTCATCAATAAATTCATTGATGGCATCCCAATGATCATTATATTTAACTTTTTGTTTGGCCAAGGCTTTTATGCTTTGGACTAATTGCTTTGTGCGTTGGTAGTGTTTAGATATACTACCATCCATTTTGTTGTGCCAAAGCTGGCAATTATAAGTGGACAAGTCCTGTTTGTCCCCTAAGGCTGCTATCAATATCTCCTTGATATCTTTAAATGTGCTGGGATTGCCGTTGGTGCATAAAACATCCTTGGCATGTCCTTCAATTTTATTACTAACCGCAGTTAGATAGATTTGAAAAATTTCTGGTGAGACCAGAGGTTGGAAATTGTCAAGTGTTTTTTCGGCGGTTTCCAACCACCAATTTAATTGCTTCTTATTACCGTTGAAAGAAGGTAGCATTTTTATGGGGTCAGGGATTCTAAACGGATCGCCTGACGCTGTTCTCGTATTACTAACGTTGGTGCTACGGCTGGTCGATGCACCGTCATTTAAATGTGATTCGTACATGGTTTGTTTTGCGGTGAGGTCCGTTATCGCCTGCATCATCGTTTGCATTTGCTGGGCGAGAATTTCTAAGTGGTTCACCTGTGTTTGATGGTGCTCATTCATGTTGAGGCTTTCGACGTTTAGTGAAAGATTATTAACTGGTACGTGAGAGTACTCGTTGGATAATTCACTATCGTCTGAATCGGAGCTGGATTCGTTCTCCAAACGTCCGAGTAACTTTTGTGTCTTTCTTAAAGCTTTGAATTTTGGCATGAATTTAACCAAATTCGCTTTGACACGACAGAGTATGTGGAATATGAAGATAAACGAACTCTATCTTGTAGTGGTCCGAATAAATTTCTCCGAGAACCGTCTATCTTGTAGTGCGGTGGTCGGTTGCAATGTGACACCTCTTGAGTAATCGCAAAGCGTTTGCTCGTGAATAAAACAGGAGGATGTTTTATCACAAACACTACTCGGAAGGTCTATCTAATAGTGCCTCTCGAGGACGTGGGTAAGAAAAAGATATAAAACATAAATTAATTACTCACGGTTTTGTTAGGTTCCTTTCGTCTAGAGTTTTCCAGTGAAGCGGCGGCGGTACCCACAAATCGATCGGGCGTTGACTGCTTGTCCGATGATGATGTCTTCTAGGAAGCCTTTTCCTTATGAATAATCGGAGTACACTTTTATGGGAATTTTCACTTCTTCCCTGAGCACTGTTTGTTCACTTTAAACTTTTACACTAAACTCCGGACGGCTGCGCCATTAACGAGTCGTGGCTCGATTTAATTCAAAAAAATATATTTATTTAAACACTTTTATACATCTTAACACTACGCGTACACGAACTGAACTGAATTTAATTAATAATTGTATAGACCTCGAAACCTCACAGCCTATTCTAAATCTGCTGACTCCAAAGGGTCCGAAGTTCGATGGTCGATGGTCATTCGATCCACTTGCTGACGCGGCATCCGTCCACTGGTTGCGTGGTGTAGATTGTTGTCAAGCTTAAGTTCTGGGTCAGCACATTGGTAATTGGTGCCAACGTAACTATATATCTATCACAAACCACAAACCCTACTAACTATCCAGATTTCGTGACAACCAAATTCGGATAACATATTCTCTCTACTAATAAAAACCATAATAAAGGGGTGTGGGGTTATTGAGAAAGAAGGGAGGGATATTGTTGAGAAAATCCAGTACAACTTCTGAATTCCTGGACCGCTTTCCACCAAAATTCAAACATATATACATCTTTCTCCTAAGCAGAGGAATCAGAGGAAGTGGGACGGTCAATGAGTAAAAGGAAGGTGTGGAGAAGAGATAAGTGCGCGACACTACGCGTTAGTACGTTAGGCATAATGCAAAGATAAAGTGACTAGACGTCCCGGATTGTGCGTGACAGTCCCGGATTCAGCCTACTTGTCCGGCATTGCCAGCCGTTCCGGAAAATGACCCACATTCCATGATGAATCCGTGAAGTCTTGAGAATCCATGGAATCCGTAAGACATAAAATGCTTAGAAAATCTTAAACATTAGAAGAAAGAGGGAACTTGGGGAGTCAAGAGGGTGAAAAGATTTCGTCATAATAATGATCGAAGGGGCCCTCCTTAGCCGTGCGGTAAGACGCGCGACTAAAAAGCAAGACCATGCTGAGGGTGGCTGGGTTCGATTACCGGTGCCGATCTAGGCAATTTTCGGATTGGAAATTGTCTCGACTTCCCTGGGCATAAAAGTATCATCGTGCTAGCCTCATGATATACGAATGGAAAAATGGTATCCTGGCTTAAAAACCTCGTAGTTAATAACTGTTGAAGTGCTTAATGAACACTAAGCTGCGAGGCGGCTCTGTCCCAGTGTGAGGATGTAATGCCAATAAGAAGAAGAAGAATGATCGAAGGATCTGAGTCAGCTACAGAATCTGAAAAAAAATGGAATTAACAAAAATGTGTAAAATCTGGAGCATCTTTTCTCTATCAGGAGAATTGATACCTCTAGAAAAACATGTTTTGATAAAAATAGAAAGAAACATAGAAATTGCTTTCTGATTCTTTGAATACTTCTCTTTCAAATTATATAGATTTTCCGATTTATTGTGCGTATTTATCAACGAGTGGAAGTTGGGTTGGTAGGGAATTCAACAGTGCATACAATCTTGGAATTAAGGTAGACTTGATCTCCTTTTTATCATATCTACTCAAGAAATATTTTTTTCGAGCCAACTCACCGTAAAATTTCTTCAATCTACATAAATCTACAGACACCTGAGAATAAATTTATATTGTTTTAAATTATGTCAATAAATTTTTATATTGGGATTAAACAAATTCTAAATTTTTGTATCCCTAATGACCCCTAATGCCCTCATATTAAGTTAACAACTTAAAATCTAAAATATTCTAAAATTGTGAAGAAATCTTCGTATTTTTATTAGTATAGGCCATCGGTTCTCAACCTTGGGTACATGTACCCCTGGGGGTAACTTCACCGAGCCCAGGGGGTACGTCGGACAAATGCATAATGGAGGATTTTAATTAAAATACATATAATATTGTGCAACAAATGTCCCATAATAAAAAAAACTTAAAATTATCTAAAACCTATTATAAAATTTATTCGTTAGGAGTTAGGAAACTGTTATTGTTAAAAAAAAAAGATATTTGGTATCACCGCCACCGCCATCCCACTCCGACAGTACGAAATTGCCGAAAAAACGCAATGCCAAAAATGTTTGGGAGGTGTCTTCCGCCCGAACGAATGAAACTCGGTCTACTAGGGGGGTTCTGGTGGATCAAGCGAAAGAAGTTCATTCTCTTCTGTTCATCAGTGCGATAAGACGTGTAACTTCTAAAAATCTCGGTGGTCGAGTACCCTCAAAAGTTACTGGTGAGATCGTTCCGTTTCGTGACCGACGTGGCGTTCCCTAAAAGTAAAGAGCCCTCTTATTTGCGAAATGTCCAAAACCGGGGGTTTTATGAGACTAGTGTAGTGTCTAACGAAAAAAACCTCCATGCGATCGTCGAAGAGACTGCTTCATAGAGCGTTGTTGAAGATCCACGAGGCAGTGTCAAAAATCACTATAACAATCGCGAGTGAAAATTTCCCCTATACATCTCCCGTAGTGCAAAGCTGTTGTGAAATTGTGAAATTTCGTGATCTCTCGTTGTCAGAATACCTCCTCGTCCAAGGAAGAAACATATGAACGGGTCGAGTTTGATCGGTAGTGCGGAGTGACACGGTTACAACGGCAGGCGGCAGGAAGGAGAAGCCCTTCTCCCAACGTAGAAATTTCCACTCTGCAAGGAAAGCTAGATTGCCCATCTCATTCCAAAAGGTGAGTCGCATGTTCTATATTCCTAAGTAAGCTAAACTCAAACTTACAATATGCAAGGCGATCAGTAACTCAAATACAATTGAATCTTTCCCTCCATAACCAATGTAATGGATGTAGAAAAGATCAAAAGGACAGAACGATGAATGAATGAATTTTAAAAATCTTCTATGCTACCTACCTGATTGAAACAAAATGTTGAATGATATATTAAGAATATGCTTCTGAACTAAAATTTCAAGTCTACACGTTAGGAAGCCCCCATTTGAAAGGCATGGAGGCTTTTGCCGAAAAGCTCTGTTGCTTCGAAAGCCTTCTATTAACAGCTCGGAGGACTCTTTTCAAAAGGTTCGGAGGACTTCTTCCAAGAGTTTCGGAAACCTACACACTTAAAAGAAATCGCAGATTTCTGTAAAATTTCACCGAAATCTCAACTGCAGAACTGTTCGGTGATTATTTTACAAATTTTCGGTGGTTTTGACAGTTGAACAAAGGAAAAATCGCCGAAAATTTGGTGAGATAATTACCGAACAAACCTTCGTTGTGTTTGAAAACTGAAGAAAAATTCACCGAGATCTGTTAAATGATTTAAGTGTGTACTTTCAGAGGCCTCGAAAGCCTTTTTTAAGTGGTTCGGAAATATTTTTTCAAGATGCCCGGAAGCCTCCTTTCAAGAGGCCCGGAAGCCTCCTTTCAAGAGGCCCGGAAGCCTCCTTTCAAGAGGCCCGGAAGCCTCCTTTCAAGAGGCCCGGAAGCCTCCTTTCAAGAGGCCCGGAAGCCTCATTCATTTTTCTAGAGGCCTGAAAGCCAACATTCAAGAGGCACAGAGCCTTTCAAGAGAACCGGAAGCCTCCTTTCAAGAGGCCCGGAAGCCTCCTTTCCAGAGGCCCGGATGCCTCCTTTCAAGAGGTCAGGAAGCTTCTCTTTAAGTGGCTTGGAATTCATTTTTCTAGAGGCCTGGAAGCCAACATTCAAGAGGCCCGAAAGCCTCCTATCAAGAGGCCCGGAAGCCTCCTTTCAAGAGGCTCGCTAGCCTCCTTTCACGAAGCTCGGAAGCCTCCTTTCATGAAGCTCGGAAGCCTCCTTTCATGAGGCTTGGAAGTCTCTTTTAAGGAGGCCCGGAAGCCTCCTTTCAAGAGGTCAGGAAGCTTCTCTTTCTTCTTTCTCTTCTCTCCTTTCAAGAGACTCGGAAGCCTCCTTTCATGAGGCTCGGAAATCTCCTTTCAAGAGGCCCGGAAGCTTCTCTTCAAGGGGCCGGAAGCTTCTCAAGTGGCTTGGAATTCATTTTTCTAGAGGCCTGGAAGCCAACATCCAAGAGGCACAGAGCCTCCTTTCAAGAGGACCGGAAGCCTTCTTTCAAGAGACCCGGAAGCCTTCTTTCAAGAGGTCCGAAAGCCTCCTTTCAAGAGGCTCGGAAGCCTCCTTTCAAGAGGCTCGGAAGCCTCCTTTCAAGAGGCTCGGAAGCCTCCTTTCAAAAGGCTCGGAAGCCTCCTTTCAAGAGGCTCGGAAGCCTCCTTTCAAGAGGCTCGGAAGCCTCCTTTCAAGTAGACCTGTGCGCCGATCTACTTTGAACCGGCGGCGGCGTGAATGTATTTTTCTAACGGCGGCGGCGGTTTAGCCGGCGCCACGCCGCGATTGTTTTCGGCGGCGGCGGCTCAATCGGCGTGGTCTAAAATTTTCCCTCAAACAGTTCAAGCAATTTAAATGTCTTCATTTCTCATGCAATAAAAGCATAATACCTATATATAATTTAAACACTGTACACTAGCGAGAAAGTGTGCGAAAACTTTTGTTGTTTGTTCTAATTAATAAACATTTTAAGGTGAAATGGCCTCTTTTGGAAATCCCATAAAATTTCACAGAGATCCTACATGAGAAAAATCTTCGAAAGTTCCAAAGAATTTTTCTGAAACTACCAGCATATTTAAGTAAAGTATTTTTTCGAATCCCTCTAGAATCCCTCCAAGAACTTCTTCAAGAATTCCTTATAGATTTATCCAGGAATCCCTTCAGGAATTCTATGAGCAGATTCTCCTTAGATTCCTTTAAAACAATCAGGAATTTCTTTACGATTTCTTCCAGTGATTTCTACAGGAGTTCTTTATAAATTTTCTTCATGAATTTCTTCAATAATTCTTCCGGGAGAGCGTAACTCGTGATAAAAATACTATCAAACATTCTGAATTATGCCTTCTTTATCCTGGTGGCTACAAAGCAAGGCCATGCTGAAAGTGACTGGATTCATTCCATGTTACGGCGTAGGTTTTTTGATACTTGACTTTGACACTTTGACGATGACTTTGAGCATCATCATATTAGTTTTATTACACAGGAATGTAGAAATGGTGAATCGGCTGAAAAAACCTCGTAGTTAATAACTGTGGAAGTGCTTAATGAACACTAAGCTGCGGTGGCTACTACCTGTAAAAAACCTGGAAAACCTGAAATTATCAGGGAATTTCTCCCCACCTGGAAAATGCCTTTAGGAATATATTAGAAAAATATATCAAAGCAATTCCTGGAGGAACTTCCGAAGGAATTTCTGGATCAGTTTTCCAAGGAATTATTCAAAGAAATCAATAAAAGAGTGTCCATAAGAATGATTAGCAGTTTTCTAATTTATTTCTTGAGGAAATTCCAAGTTAAAAATCGAAAAGAATTCCCGGAGGAATTTTAATACGAATTTCCGGATGATTTTTCGTATGGTTTCTTTAAGAAATTCCAGAAAGGGAACCTGAAGGTATTTAAAAAAAGTGTAGAGTGATTTGTGAAGAATTTTGCTAAAGGAATTCTTGAAAGAATAACTGAAGGATTCCCGAATGGATTTTTCAAAGGAGTTTCTAAAGGTATTCTCGAAGTATTTCCAAAGACTTCTTAAAAGCAAAATATCCGGAAAAACTCCTCCAGGTGTTTTCTAAAGTTTTCCTTAAGATACTTCTGAATGAATTCTAAAAATCCCAAGGAATTCAAAAAAAAATATCCGAAGCATTTTCCGAAGGTTTTTACAGTAAAGCAGTAATAGAACGCTAGTGGCGCTGTAACCATTGAAATTAATATGCCAAAATATGCTTCGATAAGCTTACTAGCCTATTCAGATTACGATTAGCTTATTTATCGTAATAAATATCATGTTGAAGCGGAGAAAGAAAATTGAATGTATGGGAATGGCATCAGGTTGTTGTTTATCATGATATTCATGATCATAAATGGCGTAATTCTGAATAGGCTATAACTTGGCCGTTTGACACTTATAGTACCGGTACCTTGGCTGCTAGGTTCAAGCAAACTAGATGTTGGTCACAAACTAGAACAAACCAGATGTTGGTCACTCGAACAGGTATAAGAACGTTAGGCATGAGTACGTTAGGCATAAAGGTGTTAAACATAAAATGCCCCAAAAACAGCCCACGACATAAAGAAGGTATTATGCCTAACGTCATGGACCCAACAATCTCATATTTTTGCATCAACACATTTTCTAAAGGAGTTTTCGTAAGAAGTTCTGAAGGATTTCCTGAAGAAATTCCCAAACATATTTTCGGAACATTTCCTTAAGAAGTTTTCTTAAGTTTCATAAAAAAACAGCTGAAATAAAATTCAAAAAGATTTCCGATAAAAGTCTTAACCAAGTTCCCAAAGAAATTCCTAAAAAAGAATATCAGAAGAAATCTGCAAAGTATTTCCGAGGGATTTTCACAAGACATTTTCGAACAAACACCTAAAGGAATTAAAAAAAATCGTAGAGGAATCGCCAAATGCATCTCTAAAGGAATTTTCGAAACAAACTAAAGTTTTAGCAAAGAAATGTTCAAATTAAATTCTGGAGGAAGTTCTGAATCAATTCTTAATCTTTTTAATTCTTAATAAAATTCTTAATTCTGAATCAATTTTCCGACGGAATCTATGGAGAAATTTTCAAAGGAATACCTGGAGGAATTTCCTATGTGTTTCCTGAAGGAATTTTGATTGAATGGCTGAAGCAATTTCTGGGTGAACTTGCGAAGGAATTCCTGGAGGAATTTCTTAAGTTATTTATAACATTGTTTTGTGAAGCCATCAACACATTCTTTAAAATAATATTTTTTGCAATATTTACTTTTTTGAATTGATCATTTTTTGCTAAATACTATATACTAATGGCACGTTTGTTATTGCCTGGATATTAATGTAAAACACCTGGAAAAAACCTGGAAAATCAGGGAATTTTGTTTTTACAGATGAGTAGACACCTTGTGCGATATAGCGATCTTCAAATTAGGATGTAATGCCAACAAAGAATAGCAAAAGAAATTCACAGGACTTCCCCATTCAGGAATTCTAGGAAATGTATTATTAAATATTCAGAACTTCTGGACAAAGGAATCCTTAAAACTCCTAGAAAGGGAATTCTTCGAGTGAAAAATGTGAAATCTGAGGGAAAACCCAATTACATAACTCTTTAGGGGTGGGTGGGTATCTGTTTGAGCGTTACGGCCCATACACATTTTCAAACCTTTTCTTGCAAAAAGCATTACAAATAGGGGGGGGGAGTTGAAAATGACCAATTTTGCGTTATGTATTTTGTGAATGAACCCTTAAATTAGTTTATAAGCATATAGATGACAAAACCCTAAATTATGTTTCTTTCAAGATCATCCTGAAAGATAAGTGGAAAATGTTGGAGAGAGGAATTATCTCTATAGCATATCTGAGCTGATGTATCTCCCCGAATCCACAGATGAGGATTCCTGAAATACCTGAATAAGGAATTCCTCTTCAAGTCTGAAGAAGGATTTCCTAAAATTCGTAAGAGAGGAATTGCCCTGAACTTTTGTGAGGGCAATTCCCAAAAATGTTTGAGATTTTTTGTAGAAAGAATTCTTGAAGGTGGAATTTCCCAGAATCTCATAAGGAGGTACCATCAGAAGATAATACCACAATTCTTGTATAACGACTGTCCCGAATTTGTGACGAAGAATTTGTACAGAATATCTGGAGATTTACTGAGAATTCGAGAAAAAGAAAAACCGGTGTTGAGGGGGAGAGGGTATGCTGAAGTTCTTTAGATTATTTAGCCATGATTCCTGCAAAGGTAAGTCCTCAGAACTCCTTGGAAAGAATTTCCCAGAATTCCTAGAGATGGAAGAACCCAGAATGCTTGGATAATCAGTTTCCCAGAATTCATGGAGCAGGGAATTCCCAAGGATTCACAGGGAAGAGTTTTCTCACGGAATTAAAAAAAAAGATGAACCACTTTTTATTAGCTTTTCCTGTACCTAGACCATGATTTAAAAAATGCAAAATCTTATTTTTACTTCAAAGCATAAATAAACATGAGTTTGATTTTATTAATCGTTTGGGTTGTCATGAGTATAATCCGCAACCTCCAGCACATGCCATGCTTGTACTTTTATCAATTTGGAAGGGGAATAATAGCAGAGAAATGCAAATGTCTGTATTTGCGCACTATAATCGTGTGCATTTTCCTAAAACGCTTTAACGAGTTCTGGATTGGAAGGCATTACTCGTTAGTTGCTTTAATTTCGTGTCAGAAAAGGCTATGTATTTACTTCATATTGATATCAGCGGCGCAGCCGAAATTTTTCAAATTTTTTTGGGCTTCAACGGAGGTTTTCTTTGGGGGATTAACCCCAAAAACGTAACTACGTCAATAATATTTTATAATAAAAATATTTCAACGGCTCGCCTAAAATTTACCGGCGGCGCGGTAAAAAAAATCCAGCGGCGCGCCGGTCAAAAATGGTGGCGGCGGCGGCGCTTGAAAATCGTCGGCGGCCGCGGCGCGGCGCGGCGGCGCACAGCTCTACTTTCAAGAGGCTCGGAAGCCTCCTTTCAAGAGGCTCGGAAGCCTCCTTTCAAGAGGCTCGGAAGCCTCCTTTCAAGAGGCTCGGAAGCCTCCGTTCAAGAGGCCCGGAAGACTCCTTTCAAGAGGCCTGGAAGCCAACATTTAAGAGACACAGAGCCTCCTTTCAAAAGGACCGGAAGCCTCCTTTCAAGAGACCCGGGAGCCTCCTTTCAAGAGGCCCGAGAGCCTCATTTCAAAAGGCTCGGAAGCCTCCTTTCAAGAGGCTCGGAAGCCTCCTTTCAAGAGTCTCGGAAGCCTCCGTTCAAGAGGCCCGGAAGACTCCTTTCAAGAGGCCTGGAAGCCAACATTTAAGAGACACAGAGCCTCCTTTCAAAAGGACCGGAAGCCTCCTTTCAAGAGACCCGGGAGCCTCCTTTCAAGAGGCCCGAAAGCCTCATTTCAAAAGGCTCGGAAGCCTCCTTTCAAGAGGCTCGGAAGCCTCCTTTCATGAGGCTCGGAAGCCTCCTTTCAAGAGACTCGGAAGCCTCCTTTCAAGAGGCCCGGAAGCTTCTCTTTAAGTGGCTTGGAATTCATTTTTCTAGAGGCCTGGAAGCCAACATTCAAGAAGCACAGAGGCATCTTTTCAAGATGCTTGGAAGCCTTGTTTTAGGTGGCTGGAAAGCCGCCTTCCAGGAGACTCAGAAGCTTTTCTCCAAGAGTTCGATATAATGAAAATTTCAGCCAATTTTATAAAGAGTCATTATTTATTATTATTTATTCAGACTTAGGCCGAAGTGGCATGTGCGGTATATACCCAAGCAGCACGCGCAACATCTTTCAAATAGGTGTTTGTTCCTAATAAATTGCATTGAAGACACTGGCAATACATCGAGTCACATTAAAGCCACTTCCCAGTTTCAGAAAATCACAATGTTTCATTTCCGTTTAAGTGGCGTCGCAATATTCTACTCATCTGACTACTTGGGTGGTTTAAAATTCAATGTGTTCCATATCAGAAACAAAACAGATAAGTTGCAGAATTAATAACACTTCGGTTCATTGCTGTTACGACAATGTTTCTGAAATGTTGCAAAACACTTTGAGCTCCTGAGCAGTATTTTAGTTTTGACAGTCCCCTGCATGTTCCGTATAAGGTACAATGAAGTTACAAATGACTTTGTTGTTTATGTAGTGCACTTGTAGCAGAATCTCCAAATAGAACTGTTGGTGTGATGGTTATGGTAGAAGGTTGCAAATCTCAAGGTCCATGGTTTTCCCGGTTGGTTTTTGTGTTTTTATTTTCATTGTAGCCGCAAGATGTTGCAAATAGGCTCCACCTCTTGCGCTTTTTGTGTCACAAAGGAGTTCCAAATACGACGCGTTGTGCATACGTCAGACCTTTAGTAAGTCACACCACAGTTGTTGTTACTCACTGAGAAACAAGAGGTGTTGCTTGGGTAAGAGTCTTCTACATTCGGCTCGGTCCATGGCTACACGTCGCCAACCATGCAGTCTACGGAGGGTCCGCAAGTCATCTTCCACCTGATCGATCCACCTTGCCCGCTGCGCACCTCGCCTTCTTGTGCCCGTCGGATCTCCACGAGCATCGTCCAGGTCTCGTGTCCGTAGAGGACTACCGGTCTAATGAGCGTTTTGTAGATTGTCAGTTTGTTACGGCGGCGAACTCTATTCGATCGGAGCGTCTTGCGGAGTCCAAGGTATGTACGATTTCCAGCCACTATGCGCCTCCGAATTTCTCTGCTGGTATCATTTTCGGCAGTCACCAGTGAGCCCAAGTACACAAATTCTTCTACCACCTCGATTTCGTCACCACCGATGCAAACTCGCGGTGGGTGGCTCACATTGTCTTCTCTTGAACCTCTTCCTATCATGTACTTCGTCTTCGACGTGTTGATGACTAGTCCGATCCGCTTGGCTTCCCTCTTCAGTCTGATGTAGGCTTCCTCCATCTTCTCAAAGTTATGTGCCATAATATCTATGTCGTCGGCGAAGCCAAATAGCTGGACGGACTTATTGAAAATTGTACCACTCGTGTTAATCCCTGCTCTTCGTATTACCCCTTCCAAAGCGATGTTGAATAGCAGACACGAAAGACCATCACCTTGCCGTAACCCTCTGCGCGTTTCGAAGGGACTCGAGAATGCCCCTGAAACTCGAACTACACACATCACCCGATCCATCGTCGCTTTGATCAACCGTGTCAGTTTATCCGGAAATCCGTTTTCGTGCATTAGCTGCCATAGCTGGTCCCGATCGATTGTATCATATGCGGCTGTGAAGTCGATAAATAGATGATGTGTGGGCACGTTGTATTCGCGGCATTTCTGCAATACCTGACGTATGGCGAACACCTGGTCTGTGGTGGAGCGTTCGCCCATAAAACCCGCCTGGTACTGCCCCACGAACTCCCTTGCAATTGGTGCTAGTCGACGGCATAAAATTTGGGAGAGTACCTTGTAGGCGGCGTTCAGCAATGTGATTGCGCGGTAGTTGCTACAATCCAGCTTATCGCCCTTTTTGTAGATGGGACACCTTCCATCCACTCCTGCGGCAAAACTTCATCCTCCCAAATCTTGTTAATGACCCAGTGCAGCGCTCTAGCCAGTGCCTCACCACCGTGTTTAAATAGCTCTCCTGGTAGTTGGTCAACTCCAGGGGCTTTGTTGTTTTTCAGCCGGTTGATCTCCTCCTGGATTTCCTGGATATCCGGAGCCGGTAGAATTATGTCCTGCGCGCGTTCTCCCAGGTTCATCACCATACCGCCATCTTCGTCTGCCGCATCGCCATTCAGGTGCTCTTCGTAGTGCCGCCGCCACCTTTGGATCACCTCACGCTCGTTTGTAAGAAGGTTCCCGTTTATGTCCCTACACATATCGGGCTGTGGCACTTGGCCCTTACGTGAACGATTTAACTTCTCATAGAACTTTCGTGCGTTATTAGCGCGGTACAGTTCCTCCGTCTCTTCACGGTCTCGATCTTCCTGCTGGCGCTTTTTCCTCCGTCTGTTCCGCGCCCGTTTGTATCGTGCCTCGTTCGCCCTCGTGCGGTGTTGCAGCAATCTCGCCCATGCTGCATTCTTCTCCTCAAGTAACTGCTCACATTCGTCGTCATACCAGTCGTTTCTCTGATCCACCGGAGCCACCGTGCCTAGTGCAGCGGATGCGATGCTTCCAATGGCGGATCGAATATCCAGCCATCTTCAAAAGATGCTGCGCCTAGCTGCTCTTCCGTGCCACTTCCAGCTGCTGCGCGTAGTCTTGGGCTAGTCTACCGTCTTGTAGCTGCCCAATGTTTAGCCGCGGCGGACGGCTCCGACGCGTGTTGATCACCGTCGAGAGTTTTGAGCGCAGACATATTGCAACGAGGTAGTGGTCGGATTCAATATTCGCACTGCGGTAAGTGCGTACGTTCGTGATGTCGGAGAAGAATTTACCGTCGATTAGAACGTGGTCGATTTGGTTTTCCGTTACTTGATTAGGTGATTTCCATGTGGCCTGGTGATATTCTTGCGGGGAAGAAAGTGCTTCGGACTACCATTCCGCGGAAGGCTGCAAAGTTTATGCATCGTTGGCCGTTGTCGTTCGATATGGTATGCAGACTATCCGGTCCGATTACCGGTCTATACATTTCCTCCCTTCCTACCTGAGCGTTCATGTCACCGATGACGATTTTGACGTCCCGCAGAGGGCATCCATCGTATGTCTGCTCCAGCTGCACATAGAACGCTTCTATCTCGTCGTCGGATCTCCCTTCGTGTGGGCAGTGCACGTTGATGATGCTATAGTTGAAGGAACGGCCTTTAATCCTCATCTTGCACATCCTTGCGTTGATTGGATGCCACCCAATCACGCGTTGGCACATCTTTCCCAGCACTATGAAGCCGGTTCCCAGATCGTTGGTGGTGCCACAGCTTTGGTAGAAGGTAGCCGCTCGATGCCCGCTTTTCCACACTTTCTGTCCTGTCCAGCAGATTTCCTGCAGCGCTACGACATCGAAGTTGCGTGGATGTAATTCATCGTAGATTATCCTGTCGCAACTTGCGAAGCCTAGCGACTTGCAGTTCCATGTTCCAAGCTTCCAATCGTGATCCTTTATTCGTCGCCTAGGTCGTTGCCGATTGTATCGAGTCGTATTATCTTCTATGTCGTTCGTAATAGTTGTTTTTAAAGGCGGCTTATTGGGCCTGCGCAAACCTCCTGTCTCGTCGGAGGGCCGTCGTGTCAGGGCTGTTTAGCGTCCCTCCTTACACCAGGACTTGGGCTTGTGCGCTTTGAGCGGCACACGGTCGCTTTGGCGGAGCCTACTTGCGGATTCATGCAGCTTTTTATAGAGCCACAGCCACTGTCAAACCCCACCACATCCTAGGCAGGCGGCACAACTCGCAGATGGCCAGAGGAGGGATCGTCAAGCCCTTGGACATAGTCCCTGCTGCCCCCAAAAATAATAAAAATATGTTACTGGTAGTTTATAATTAGAAAGTGCTTTATGTAGACTTTTTTTTTAACTTTATTTGAGTTTTTTGTAGACTATAATGATAGTCGGAAACGTGCCATCTGAAGTTAATAAAATAATGTGTATAATAATAAAATAGAAGAAGATGTTGTATTTGCCTCGACTTCCAAAAACTTCTTCCATTAGACTTTAGCATGCAAAAATCTAACAAATATAATATTCTTAATCATATTAAAAATTTAAAATTGATCGATCTTTTTCATGTCCTCCTTTTTCCTGCCGAATTCGGGTGAATTGTCTTCCTTTGGAAAAAATTCATATGGTCACCCTAGTGCCAGATACCTGCGGTAATCAGCTGATACAAGTTTTGAAACACCTTGTATCCCTCACTGCAATTTAATTTATGTACAGTTACTTCTCTTCTACCAGAATAAATATTATGAATGATCGAAAAGCTTGGATTATATACTGTTTTGTTAGAGTTAGAGTCCGACAGAATATCTAGGTTCATTATTATGTGAATGATTTAATTAAAGCACCAGAGTCCTCCAAAAATTTATTCTCATTATGTAGTTATATTCAATGTCATTAATAAATATGTAAGTGGCTTCATCAGTACCATCTCATTTGGAGTATTTGATATATAAATATTCATATTAAATGTGAACATTGTGCAGTGAATACGATACAAGGTATTGCTTTTTATTTATCACAGATGATCAGATAATCAGATCACAGATTATTTACCAAGATGAATCCTGAATCCGTGTAACTATCTACCCCGCCCACTAATAAGAATCCCACTGTGGAGATGCAGAGGTGATCTCGGTCTCTAGTAACAACATATGTCACATCAACTATTGCCTCCATTCCCAGATGACCGTAAGGACGTGGCCGGCGCCGTTATTGATCATTTAATTACTGGACTCTCGGTCTGTGCACATTGAGGTTAGCTTTCCAATCCCAAGCCCCAACTATTGGTTCCCAACTCTTTCAACTGACAAGCGTTGGATATTGAAACGCATCGTTCTGTTGTTTCGTGAATTCGTGACGCTGGAGAGTCGCGCCCGAATATTTGCAACTACAAGGCAGTGATGCGAGTCGATGTTCGGACCTCTGAAGGACCTTACATCTATAACATCCGAGAATTGTCGTCCGTCGACCAGCACGTGGTCGCTCTGTCTCCTCTCGGATGTTGGCAGGTGTGTTTGCGGATATTCTTACGTGCGAAGTACACCCAACCAGGGGATGGCAGGTTTTTATACAGTTCTGCATAAGAACCTTACAGAAACTGTATAATAATTGGGCATATACAATTCTGTAAGCTTTTTATACAAATATTGTATTAAAATAATACAGATTTGTATTATTTTAATACAATATTTGTATAAAAAGCTTACAGAATTGTATATGCCCAGATTTTATACAATAATTGTCAGATTTGTTTTTTGGGTGTAGGTACTGCTTATTGCCATCCCTCTAGCAGCATCAAAGGTTACGCAAAAGTCGCAGACCATTATCGTTGGTAGCGGAATGAAGACTTTCCGTACCAATGACAGGGCGAGAGAAACTTTCTCTTTTGATCTGCACATTTGCATCCCCGATGATAATCTTTACATCGTGTGTTGGCCTTATCAAGGCTCTCATAGAGCTCATACTTCCCGTCATCAGGCTTCTCGTTCGCTGCGGCATAGATGCTGATCAGGCTATAGTTGAAGAAATTGCCCATCATTCTCAACACGCAAATGCGGTCGCTTATCGGCTTCCACCGGATAACATGCTTCATCTGCCTCCCGATCACCATGAAGCCAACTCATCGTTCTGCTCTGTCACCGCCGCTATAGTAGATGTACGGGTTCATTCAAAGTTCCCACGTTCCACGATCCGACTTTCCAATCGTTGTCCTTAATTCGTTGCCGGGTCTGTTGCCATTGAATCAATCCGTTTGATTTAGTTTTGCCTTTTTTGGTAACTATAGAATCTTCGGTAAGCTACCTTACCAGGGTTGCGCTACCTACAACGCGTTGAAGGGGCTGCCTTCTCGATGCTGACACGATGCAGCATGGTATGCACAGTTTTGCTTAGAGTCCCTCGCTGCCACTCGGACGATGATCAGCCGCCCCTAACAGGGGAACCAGACACTCGATCAGATTTGCACCTCGGGAGAGCAAATCCCCCTTCCTTGTCAGCAAACGACCATAGTTCCCACCGGGGTAGGTTACCCGATCTTCCCTAAGGTTGCTCCCAGCCAGCGCCACGAGGAGGTAGGGATAGGAGTTGCTGGGTAAGAAACTCAAGACCGCGAAATGGGGTCTATTGTATTCCTTCAAGTACGCATTACCAAGCATTTGCCATGCCAATATTATTATTATATTCTTAGACTAAGACCGAAGTGGCCTGTGCAATACTTGAGAGTGTTCTCCATTCAGCACGGTCCGCTCATCCTCCACCTGATCGAACCACCTTGCCGATTCACCGTCGGGTCGTTGTCGAGAACCAATTTCAACGGATTACTATCCGACATTCTGGCTACGTGCCCGACTCATCGCAGTCGTCCGATTTTCGCGGTGTGAACGATACATGGTTCTCCTAACAGCTGATGCAACTCGAGGTTCATTCGCCTCCTCCACGTACCGTCCACCATCTGCACCCCACCGTAGATGGTGCGCTGCACTTTCCTTTCGAAAACTTCAAGTGCGCGTTGGTCCCCCACTATCATCGTCAAGGTCTCGTGTTCGTAGAGGACTACCGGTCTAATGAGCGATTTGTAGATAGTAAGTTTGGTACGGCGGCGAACTCTTGCGGAGTCCAAAGTATGTACGGTTTCCATCCACGATGCGTTTCCGAATTTCTCTGCTGGTATCATTTTAGGCAGTCTCCAGTGAACCCAAGTACACTAGTTCTTCGACCACCCCGATTTCATTACCACCGATACAAACCCGTGGTGGATGGCTCACATTGTCTTCTCCTGAACCTTTTCTTATCATGTACTTCGTCTTGGACGTGTTGATGACTAGTCCAAACCATCGGAGGAAAGTAGTTACCTTCAATACATTTTTCAAATCATAATCTTTCACATAATGATACAAAGTAGGAGAATGGAACGGACCTGGGATTGAACCCACGACCTCCTGCGTATGAGGCAGAAGCAGTTGCCAAATGACTACCAAGCCCGTTTTATAATTTTCACGGACAGAATGTGAGAAAAAGTATGTATACTTTGAAAAAGCAACTTGTAAAAGCTATAGCCGTGCAACAGCTTAAACTTTTTTAGGGGTTGCCAAAATTTGCCAATTTTTTCGTGGATGCCGAAACTTACGATTTCCAGTGACTTTTGAGTAAAATCATCAGTGATTCAAATCGTTCGGGGCTGTCAGATTGAATTCCCCAGCAGCTGTTCTAGATTCATTTTCTTACCAGTCAACTGTCAACAAATTAAACCTGGTATAACGCTCAGTTCAATTTTCTGCAGATTTGAACCACGAATGAATCACGAGATTCGAATATTTTTTAATTGTTTTGGTATATGAATGCGTCATTTTATCTACGGATCAATCTACTTTGCAGTTACGGCATCTTGCTTGGCAGCAACATAATGATTTCATTTAATTGAAAAATTGAAAAACATGAATGGAACACTGCTGGGCAAACCAGCGAATTTGTCCTATTTTGCTCCAGATTCAAACTAGAATATTGGTCGAAAATTTGGAATTAAACTGAATCACTACTGTTTTCACTCTTTAGAGTATATCATTCTCTGAAATATGAGTCGCTCAAACCTGCATAAATAGAATCCGTTTCTTCGTGTCTTCATCAGCACTGACTGACAGCCGACCACAAAAAAGACCGCTACAACCACCGCAAATACCCAACTTCCCTCTGCCACAACCAGCTGCCAGCATTCAATGCATTCGCCATGAGCAATTTGCAACATTGTAATTCGAACCGTTGTTGCTGACGACGACGACGACGTTCCGAGCTTGATAGCAACAAACTGCCATCGTGGTCCTAATCATGTACTGAACACCAGAAGGATAAGTTTCAACTAAACAATGCCAGCGACAACAGGTTTAGATCGCTTTTCCATGCTTCCGTCCGTAGTTTGCCTGACATCGTTTGAATAATGCATGGCGCGCGTGGCTCTCGGTCGGCTCTGCCTGCACACAAAACCGCCGATGAAAGCGTGGAATGCGTGTTTGTATGTTTGTTGTAATTACCCTCAACTGGAAGCTACTGCATACATCGTCGGTCAACTCTCATGAGTCAGTAAGCGATAGAGTTTGCTGATGAGCTGAAACGGGATAACCGCGAAGCAATGAGAGCGAAACGTGTCGGCCTGGGGTTCGTGCGGACATGCAAGGCCAAAATGTGGAGCAATATATTGCCAGATTTTTCATTGGCGAAAGGAGGAAAAAACAGAACTCAAAGGCCAAAAGAAATTGATTTATGGGATCTCCAAAGATATTCTCATACGGAGTCTTAGAAATCCACGAGTACTTAAGGACTGTTCAGTTTATTGAGAGAACATTTTTACATGACGATATAAAACAGACAGAATGGTCAATTTCGATAGAATTTGTTTTATCGTATATTATAATACACTGCCAATCAACTGTTTTTGGAAAAAGATAGAACAGTTTTAATCGAACAAAATGGCGCCTATTGTCAAAGCTCTCGAATTTCGCGTAAACATAAGTTTCTCAACACTTTTTTATAAGCTGGCAGTTGTAATAAAAAATGTAAATCGAGATGGCAACAAAATCATCATGAAGATCAGAAAGAAACACACTGTCATTGATTTGTCGATATCCAAAAACATTAGAGCCTGTAACAGCCCGAAAACGGAATATAAACGTTATTGAAAATCCAACAAATTGAGATTGTTATAAATATCTCAAGTTTCTGAGTTAGAATTGTTTCGTTGATAATTGGATTTCATGTCTAGAAGGTCAGATAATATATTCAACGAAACAAAACTGATTTCTAAAAAGATTGATGGTTTAAAAAACATCGACAATACAAAGTGTCCTCTTTATAAACTGAACAGTTCTTAACTGCCTTTCTACCTATACCGTGCGGGACCGAAATCCGTACAGCACCGAAATCCGTCCACCTCATGAGATATCAATAAATTAAAGGGGGTTAAAGGTAATTAATTTAGAAATAATACATCTTATCCTGTTCAGATTCTTGGCAGTAAGCTTTTAGGGCATAGAATTGGAAAGAAGGCTTTGATAATAAAACAACAAAAATCAAAAACTAATCTCCACCCACCAAACGCGGAGTTTGTGCCGCCATTTTGTTTTCGGGTAGAGCATAATTGCACCAAAAGTAACTGTGTTTTAATTGCTAATTGCGAATCATTACATAAGATAAGCGGAATACAAATCGAAGGGATCGCTTCTCAAGGTGCGTATCGAACTATTTACAGTGGTAGTTTAGTCAATCAGACTGTTTCAATTTAAATATTTAGTTAAATAATAGCTGTACGGATTTTGATCCTTTGATTCGAAATCCGTCCACGGTGGACGGATTTCGAGTCAGGAGTAGTTGATTTAATTCATTTTTTTTTTTTTTTTAACTTTCGTTTATTTGGAAGGCTCATTTGCCGTGAAGCGTTACGGAGCCGAAATCAAGTTTAACAATACATTTCTTGATTCTTATACATAGTGTTAGTTTTGGGGAACCGAAAGACTCGCGGTTTAGTCGAGGTTAGGGAATACAATAATACAGTAGGAAAGGAAAGGATTTTAGGGTGCTTAAGTAATTACGATGCTGATATTCACAAAGTTGACATTCCTCGCATTTTTACATCTGTAACGGGACAAACAAACTTTTTTTGGGAGACAACGACGAGAGGAAGACATACGGAAGGGATTAACGACAGACATGGAAATGTACAACAAGAGGAAGACATTCGATATGGGGTACGACAGACAAGGGAATGGGCAGGCAATGATTACAGTTTTAAGTACATCAGCAACTTTCAAAAATTGGTGGACCAGGGACATGTACTCGAGATCAAGGCCCGACAACACTTCCCTAATAGGCTTTGGTTGTTTTCCTCGGCTCGGAGATGTTCAGTTAGCGCAGATCTGGGGCCACGATGCTCCTCGCACGCCCACACGACATGATCGATGTCCTGATAATCCTCGCCGCAAACACAGAGATTTCCTTCCGAGAGCCCCACTCTGAAAAGATGTGCATTTAGAGTGTAGTGATTGGACATTAGACGACACATGGTTCGAATGAAGTCTCGTCCCATATTCAATTTTTTGAACCATGGACGCTTCGACACCTGCGGGCGAATTGAATACAGCCATCTACCCAACTCCCCATTTGTCCATTTCTGTTGCCAGCTGTTCAAGGTTTCCTGACGAACTAATGTGAAAAATTCATCGAAGGTGATTTTCCGATCGTAAATATCACCTTCCATAGCGCCCACCTTAGCCAAAGAGTCCGCTTTCTCATTTCCCGGGATCGAGCAATGAGAAGGGACCCAAGCCATGGTGATTGTGTAAGACCGTTGTGATAAGGCACTCAAAGCTTTCCGTATCCCATTTAGAAGATACGCTGAGTGCTTAACCGGTTTCATTGACCGAACAGCCTCCAAGGAACCTAGACTGTCGGTGAAGATGAAAAAGTGGTCAGGAGGTAGGGATGCGATTTGCTCGAGTGAATAGTGTATAGCTGCTAGCTCAGCAGTATACACGGAACAAGGCTCTTTGAGCTTAAAGTAGGCGCTATGAAAACGTTGAAAACACCGAAACCAGTGGAGTCATCAATTTTGACCCGTCTGTAAAAAGCTTCTCTCCTCACTGGCGTGCCCGTATTTGCTTGCAAATAATGGAGGTATGACCTCCGCACACAGAAAGTCTGGTATTCCATGAACCTCCTGCTTCATGGACAGATCAAAAGTAACAGAGGAACTGTAAGAGTCTAAGAAGTTAGCACGATTGGTATCTACCGAAGAAGGGCTTACCTCCAGCGTTATGTACCAGAGGTAAATACTCATGAATCGAGATTGAGGGTTTTGTTCGAGCAGCTTCTCGAAGTTATCAATGACCAATGGATTGAGAACCTCACAGCGGATGAGGAACCGGAGCGATAATTCCGCGAAACGATCTGTTAGTGGCAGTACTCCCGCAAGTACTTCCAAGCTCATTGTATGTGTCGAATTCATACATCCTAACGCGATACGGAGACAGCGGTACTGAATCCTTTGAAGCTTCAGCATGTGTGTTTTAGCCGCGGACTGGAAGCAGAAACTACCGTATTCGAGGACCGACAAAATGGTTGTTCTATACAACGTCATAAGATCTTCAGGATGCGCTCCCCACCATGTTCCGGTTATTGATCGCATGAAGTTGATCCGTTTCTGACATTTTGTGTCAGATACACAATGTGCTTCGAAGGTACATTTCGAGTCGAACCAGACCCGAGGTATTTAGAAGATATGCTATGAGTGATTGTCTTACCCATCAGTTGGAGCAGGAACTTTGCCGGCTTATGTTTTTTGAAAAGACAACCATCTCAGTTTTCTCCGGAGAGAATTCGATACCCAGCTTCGTAGCCCAAGTAGACAAATTGTCCAAAGTATCTTGCAATGGTCCTTGCAGATCAACCGATGTTGGCCCCGAAACGGATACAACACAATCATCTGCAAGCTGTCTCAACGAGCAATTTGGCATGAGACATTCATCAGTGTCTCTGACGTAAAAATTGTAAAGAAGGGGCTCAAACATGAGCCCTGGGGAGACCCATGTAGCTAATTCGTGAAGTTGCCGAGTCACCATGAGAAAAACTCATACGCTTCTCTGACAACAAATTGTACAAATAGTTGTTCAAAATTGGTGAAAGTCCACACTCGTGGAGTTTGTCAGATAAGACATCGACGCAAACTGAATCAAAAGCCCCTTAATGTCCAAAAACACTGAGCCCATTTGCTCTTTTTTAGCGAAAGTAAGCTGAATTTCTGAAGAAAGCAACGCAAGACAGTCGTTCGTTCCCTTGCCCCTGCGGAAACCAAATTGTGTATCTGACAACAAACTATTCGATTCAACCCATTTGTCTAGCCGGAAGAGAATCATCTTCTCCAACAGCTTCCGAAGACATGACAGCATCGCGATGGGGCGATACGAGTTACAATCCGACACGGGTTTTCCGGGCTTCTGGATGGCTATCACCCTCACTTCCCTCCAATCATCCGGAACAATGTTGCACTCCAGTAACTGATTGAACAAGTTCAACAAGCGCCTCTTCGCGACGTCTGGGAGGTTTTTGAGCAAATTGAACCTGATTCTATCCATCCCTGGAGCGGAATTGTTACATGAAAGGAGAGCAAGTGAGAATTCAATCATCGAAAAGGACGATCCATATCATCCCTGTCTGCAAAAGCATCACGTAGCTCTTGCCTCACCGGTACCGAATCCGGACAAACTTTCTTTGCGAAGTCAAGTATCCACCGCGACGAGCTTTCACGATCTTCGTTTACGGACGACGCGTTGCGCATTCTTCTCCCGACGGTCCACAGAGCTTTCATTGAAGTCTCGCGCGATAAACCTTCAACAAAGTGCGCCAATATCCGCGCTTCTTCACTTTGACCAGTTTCTTGAACTGGATTTCGAGCGCAGTGTATCGTTTGTGAAGAACGATCGCCCGTGTTTCGAAATTCTTTGAACGCGGCGGATTTCTCGCGATAAAGTTGCGTACACTCGATGTCCCACCACGGACTGTAGGGTTTCCTACGAACCGAAGCTCCTGGCACCGGCCGACGTTGTGCCTGAAGAGCGCTTTCAAGAATCAACTGCGATAGAAACTTGTACTCTTCCGCGGGGAAGTGCTTCTATCGACTGTATGCCATCGCTGATGGCGTCCGCATATTGCCCCAATCGATGTGCTTCGTGAGGTCATATGAAAGATCGATGGAAGCAGATTGCTTATGTCCATTGGAAATCGAAACTTCGATCGGCAAATGATCACTACCATGGGGATCTTGGACCACCTTCCAAGTACAGTCCAACGATAATGAGCTCGAACAAATGGAAAGATCTAGACGGCTATCTCTTGCTGGAGGGGCCACTCGTGTAACTTCTCCTGTATTCAAAATTGACATATTGAAGTCGTCGCAGAGGTCGTATATCATTGATGAACGGTTGTCGTCGTGCAGTTCCCCCCAGCCTGTTCCGTGGGAGTTAAAATCTCCCAGGAGCAACCGTGGCTCGGGCATAACCGAGCAAATGTGCGAGAGATCTCTTCGAGATATTGCGGTGTTTGGAGGAAGATATATCTAGGCGATACTGAGGTCTTTTCCTCGAATAGTCACCTGACATGCGACAGCTTCGGTGCCAGACATCGGCGCAAGATCGAATCTATAGAAGGAGTGCTGTTTTTTATCCCTAAAATCGATTTGCCCGATCGCGGCGGATTATGTTGAAATCAGAAAAATGAAGGTTCACATCTGGTGTTAGCCATGTTTCACATAAAGCAAAAGCATCGCATTGTAATTTGTTAACTAAAAATTTAAAAATATCTAATTTTGGAAGAATACTTCGACAGTTCCACTGTAGAATCGAAATCATGTTACCCTTATTGACTAAGTTAGCCATCGAAGGATACAAATGACTCGAGGAGAGGCATTTTCGAAGCCAGCTGCTTCAGGAGAGGAGTCAGAATAGGAAGAACAGTTTTGACCATGTTCTTCACGGGGTCGGAAGCATCAAAGAAGTTGAGGATGAGCTCCACGATGCCAGAAAGTGTGAACATTGGAGCGCTCGGGAGTTCTTCTGCTCGCTCTGTATGCTCTCTTTCTGGCTGAGAAATCGCAAAAATGGGGCATCTGGGATTTTAGATGTTCCCGGAAGCGGTGGAAACTCTCGATCATCCCGATGTGAAACCACAAAGTTGATCGTTTTGAGTATTTCCTCCCGCTTTGAATTTGACCATGTTGGATTGGGGCTCACTTTGAGGCTGTTTTCTAGGCTTCTTCGAGGGTCGCTGGCTCTGTTTTATTCTCTTCCTCGTTGAGCCATTGAAAACAAAGGGAACCCCATTTCCAACCTCGGAGTCAGAGCTACCTTGATCGTCCAAAGGAAGAGACGAGTAGATGGTGTCAGAAACGAGTGGAGGAGCGGCCTTCCTCAACATTTCGGCGTAACTTCGCCGAGAACGTTGCTGAAGAGACCGCTTCTGGTGGATTCGCTGCTGTATGTACGTTGGGCAAGCTTCAAGAGCATGTGGAGGGCTTTCGTTACAATAGACACATTTCGGTGCCGTCTTGCACCCTCCACATGCTTCTCTCCGCATGATGCACAGCGAGGTTTATTGCAACAGTACTGAGCGGTGTGGCCCAGCTGCTTGCAATTAACACAATTCATCACCTTCGGTACATACAGCCGAACAGGTAGACGAAGTTTGCCAATCACTACGTAGTCAGGCAGTGCGGACCCGGAAAAAGTGACGCAGAAAGAGTCAGACGGGGAATAACTCCGCTTCTCTCCCTCCTGTGACACCGAATACATTTGTTTGCAATCCAGTATCGCAACAGGAGGCAAAGAAACGTTCTTGAAACGACCGAAACCTTGTTTCAAATCGTCGCATGTCATACTTCCCTCCGTCACCACCCCCGCGATCTCACACACTGCTGACGGTAAATACACCCTATATTCGAGAGTGAAAAGCTCACAGGTGACAATCTCGTTGGCCTGTTTGCGATCACTGACCGTGACACGGAGTTTACTGGACCCAACCATGTCAATGGTCGTGACAGACGAAAATCGCTTTTCCAGATCTTTGCTAATCTGGCTGATATTCAAACGTTTGCCTTTGGGTCGAAAGAAAACAACATACGGCCCACTAGAGTCGTGAGGGTAGACCTTGGGACGGGGGCTCGTAGAGGAAATTTTAGCGTTGCTGGTGTCCATTTCGTTTTGGTTTGGAACACCAATGCAACGAAACATCTGACATGGAATACGAAGTACCCCGCCAACTTCGCCTTCGCGCATTGCGGACACGAAATGCGCCGCTCCAGCGAGGCACAATCTCTTTTAAAACTAAACAATTATCACAAGGGCAGAAAAAAACACACACAAACAAAATAATGATTTGGGACAGAGGGAAGACGAGTAAAAAGGAAGAAAAAACTATTCCAATAGGATGGAGAAGAGAGGGGAACAATGAGAGGGAGCTCAATTAAATACTTGCGTTCACACTGCTGTGTTGCCGGCTAACAGTTCTGGCAGCACACACTAGCTCGATGGACACTCGCCGGTGGTGCGGTCGAAGCGAACCACGCTATTGTTGGTGTTCTCGCCGCACCCAACACTGCAACTGGGTGGATGGATGGTGGCAGGACGGCAGCGTCTGTGTTGGTGGAGACGCACGATGGATGATGACTGTCGGCGTGGGACGATGATGCCTGCGCCTGCGATGGACGCCGAATAAACTGCAAAGTTTTGCGTAGTTGCAAAACCAACGAAATGGCTACTTAACTGCTACAGCTAAGCACCACTTCCACTCAAGCACTATGCTTCAAAACACTTTCGGAAAAAAACCACTACCTGTACTTCAGGAAAAAAACCGAATGAGAAGCAGACCGTACGCGGACTTACAACCGTCTCGCACGGATGCTCGACGTGGAATGATTTAATTCATTATTTTATCATGCTTTTCGTAGTTTTGATTGAGTAAGTGTGGAACACTTCAAAAGTAGAAGCCTTCATGCTCCTGTGTCGATGACAAACGTTTTATTTACATTCGATTCCTATTTTCTAATGACTTTTTCATATACTAAGGTGCTTAAGTGTACGAATTTCGATGCCCACGGTAAATGTACCAAGCAAAACCGTGTTCGATATTGTAATCCGATTGGATAAATTGTTAATAAAAATCTTCATTTTATACTATTGTTTGTTTTCGACTGACAATTCCATTGTCATTATAAGAGATTTTTGAGTATCCCTATCAACATTTTGGTTTTATGCTAGTTTTATCGAAGTCATGTAGAGCAAATAATGGTTTTCTTGACCGTCATAAAACTAAAAATGTTACTTGGGATGTCCCCCATTTTTATTTCCTTGGATATTTGTCCTTCAAATTGATTCAAAATTTCATTCGAAATGTTTTTTTCCATAAATGCTTTGGAAGTTGCTACAAAAATCCTGCCCAAACTTTCCCGGAATGGTGGGAATTCCTCTGAAAATATCTTCTACTGAGTGATTCATGGCTTTGCCACTGTCCGTTTGGAGCTCCCGCAGACAAGTGCCCATCTTCGAGCCAATCGTGTCCCAGGAACAGGCGACGCCAACCAGGATTCTCTAGGATTTCATTCTGGAATTCTTTCCGCAATTACTTCAGAATATCCTACAAGAATTCTTCTTGAAATTTCTTCAGGAATTTCTCCAAGAATTCGTCCAAGTATTTACCCGGAAATTCTTCCATGTATTTTCCTGGGAATTCCTTCCGGTACTTCTCCAGGAATCTCTCCGGGAATTTTTCCGTGGAATTGTCCTTCCTTTCCTTTCCATCCTTCTGGTATTTTCCTGGTGTGCAAGAAAACGGTGTGTGGCGGCGAAGAATGAATCACGAGCTCGCCCAGCTCTACAGCGAACCCAGTATCACAGAAGGTAGCTAAAGCCGGAAGGGTATGATAGGCAGGGCATGTTGCAAGAATGCCGCAACAGCAATCCTGCAGAGATGGTGTTCGCTTCCAATCCAGCAGGTACGAGACGGCATGGAGCGCAGCGAGCGAGGTGGGCAGACCAGATGCAAAACGACTTGGCGAGCGTGGGGCGCATTCGAGGATGGAGAGATGCGGCCACGAACCGTGTATTGTGGCGTCAAATTGTTGATTCAGTATTATCTGTTTAGGTGTAAACTAAATAAATGAATTAATGAATTTTTCCTGGAATTCATACAGATATTTCTCCAGAAATTCCTTCATGAACTTCTCCAAGAATTATTTCAGGACTTCCTTGTGAGAATTCCTCCGGAAGTGCTTGTGGGAGTTCCTCCAGGAGTTTTTCCAAGAGATCCTCTGGGAATCCCTCCAGGAACTTCACAGGGAATTCCTGGGTGATATTAGGCAGGAATTTCACAGGGAATGGGATTTCGGAAGTTCCTCTAGAAATTCAACTCCGGGTATTCCACCGGCTGTACCTCTGAAAATTGGAGAATTTCTCTGGGAGTTCCTCCGGAAGGTCCTTTAAGAATTCTTCCAGAAGTTCCTCCTGGAATTTTTACGGAAGTTCATTTGGGAGTTCATGCTGGTGTTCTTACGAGAGTTCCTCCGGAAATTCTCCCTATAGTTCTGCAAAAAAAAATTTCCAGGAGTTCCACCAAAATTCCTCTGAGAATTTCTCTGGGAATTCCTCCAAAAATTACTCCGGGAGTTCATTCTCAGAGGAACACCTGGAGGAACTGCCGGTGAAACTCCCAAAGGAAAGCTCATAGAAACTACCGGTGGATCTCCCAGAGGAATTCCCGTAGGAACTGCTGGAGGAGCTCCCGTAAGAACTCCCGAAGGGAGTTCAGGAGGAACTCCTAAACGAATTCCTAGAGGACCTCCCGGAGAAAGAACTTCGGGAGGAATTTCCAGCTAAATTTCTGAAGAAAGCCAAAATGATTTCCTGAAAAAAAGCCTGAAAGATTTCTTGGAAGAGCTACTCGTGGAACTCCCGGAGAAACTCTCGGATGAATTGCTGGTGGAATTCCCCGAAGAACTCTTGGAGGAATTCTCGAGGAATTTCTGAAGTTACTCCCGGGAGAATTTTTAAAGGAACCCCCAGAGGAACTGCCAGTGAAACTACCAGAAGAATTCTTGGAAAACAAATCTTGGAGAATTAATCTTATGTAGGGATATGTAGCTGGACCATCATCATCATCAGAGGACCTCCCGGAGAATTCCTTGAGGAGCTCCCAAAGACATTATCGGAGAAGGTTGTGGAGGAATTTCTATACAAATTCCCGATTAAGCCTAAATGAATTCCAGAAAGAAAGCCTGAATGAATACCCGGAGGAAATTCTGGAGAAATTCCCGGAAGAATTTTCATAGGAACCCCCGTAGGAACTGCCGATAGAACTACCGGAATAATTCTCGGAGGAAATCCTGGAGGAATTCTTGGAAGAACTACCGATGGAACTCCTGGAAGATGGAAGAATTTCCGGAGGAACTCCCGGAGAAATTTTCAGAGAAACTCCTGGTGGATCTCCCAGGGGAAATCTTGAAGTTTCCACCGGAATTCCTTCAGGATTTCTTTGGGAATTAATCTAGGAATTCTTCCAAAAATTCCATTGTTGATTTCATTTTCGGTATAATTTTTGTACAAATTTTCGTTGGAATTCCTGGAGAAATTCTTTGAAATTTTCACAAGAAATTATTCGAAACTTTCACGGAAAATTTTATGAAATTAACACAAGAGCGAAATTCTTAAGAATTTTTACTGGCAATTCTGCGGAATTTCCACGGAATATTCTTAGAAATTCCAAGGTGCAATTTTTCAGATTTTTTATGAGAAACAGCACGAAAGAATTATCTGAAGAACTTATAAAGTAGTTTGTGGAGGATTTCTTGGAGTAAATAATGGTGGAATTTTCGGATCAAATCCCGGCTAAATTTATGGTGTAATTCCTGAAAAAATAGCCGAAGAAGTTGCTGGAGGTATTTCTAAAGAATCCCTGATAGAATTCCTGATGGAATGCCTGGAGCAATTGTCGAAGGAATTCCTGTAGGAAGCTTGCATAGTTTGCTAAAACTTATGGAAGAATGCAGCATTTTTATAATAATTGTTATAGCCGATTTTATATTTTTTCCGAATACTAAGTTCGTTAAGAATGTTCTCATTTTATTAAAAAATATAACAATAAATCATGCATTTTTAAATCCATTATTGTTGTTAAATAAACGCTCAACGCGAACGTTGTATTGTGGGTGTGAATGCGTCACGTTTATTGGCGTTGCGTTTTAGTACAAAACGCTGACTTCAACGCCCAGCGCGACGCAACTCGCAACGCGCTAATGTGATTCAGCCTTTACTGTTAGTTGTGGATTTAGTTTCAAGGTTTTTGGAACATAGAAGGAAAAAGTACCAAACACTAATATTCATGTGGTTACTATAAAACCACGATTCAGAAGACCTAAAAAAGTTGCCCCCTCCCCCCTAATCGAAATTCTGGCTACGCCCATGACGGGTTGTGTCTCATCCACAGTTTTGGTCCGGTTTCGAAGCGGCTCCAGAGCTCCACGCAAGAAATTATACAACGTGGATGCTTTTGAACAGTATCAATCTCAATGTCCCAACCAGAACAACTTGTCAAACAGATATGCTTTGGTTGTCTAATGTCTATACATGGCACCCCATTCGGATGAATGTTGGAAAGACTTTTGTTAACGAGTGATAAGGAGAAAGCAATTAATGGAATTCTAATTGAATGTAGAGGAAACGGGCTTTTCGTTCATTTCGAAATCTAGCAGTTACTGCTAGATTATCGTTCTACAGATCTAGCGATTCTAGCACTGCTCAGATATGAAAAGGAAAAACCTCAAGCATATGTGCACAATCAAGACATTTATTTAATAGGTATCAATTAAATTAATGTCTTGATGGATATAAAAGTCATATGAAATTCATCGTATGAAAATCACTAAGCTGCTACGAAGATGTCAGTGGTGGATAAAATGAACATATGGAATGACGCATCATGATGTGTAATGCGACGCAAATTCAAAATTTAATTCTGACAAAGCGGAAATTTGTTCTAGCTGTGGATGTCTGTTCTCTGTGATTTATGTTCCATCCAACTGGCAGCATAAACATCCTAGCTACCTTAGCTAGGAGAGCTGTCTCTTCTCATTTCCGCAAACGCGTCGGGGTCGCTATCCGGGCACGTTATCGGTCCATTATGATCGTAATAATTTATAAACTTTTCTGTCTGTGGTTGCTGCTTTTCTGGCTGAGCTATGCAGCCCCATACCATGAAGAGGGATGTTCAACAGCTTTTGGAGCAAGTTTTAGTAAACTTTCTGTCGTCTAATTTGTTGTACATTGACTGTAATTTTAATACACCCGATTCTTTTTTTACACGGGGGATGCGTTCTGTGAAAAAAAATTTCAGTTCAAAATTCGAAAATCCGTGTAAAAAGTTAAGTTTTATTATTTCTAGACAAATCATGCAAAATGGAGCAACTTTGCAAAAATTTTGTATGGGATTTTTTTACACAACCGTGTAAACATTATGCAATATATTATACGCCAAAGCACTTAAACTTTAAACTTTTCACCACCCTAGTTTCCAATTGCGATTCACGCCCCGCTTGTCTACTGCTGTGTTCAACGTCGTTTAATACCAACCGGATTAGAAATGAGAACCATATTTACTAATCTTAACATTTGTTGCTTCCTGTTCAAAGCGGACATATGGTTCAGTCACCGTTTCAAATGGTTGGCCAATAGTTTCCAAGTTCTTCACAATTGTGAATTAATCTTACCTCGATTGTTAAATCCGAGTTTTCACATGAGACTACATTTGGGCTTAATTTTGAGCAACAGATATGAAAGTCGGTCGATGGCTCTGTCTGACTGCTAGCCGTTTAGCAAGATTTGAATGAGCTGAAGAAGTCACATATGCATAGCTGAATTCATCAACAATTTCGTATCAGCAGTGCGCAATCAATACCATCGTCCATCGTTGATACAGTTGATACAGTGGCCCTCCACTCTATTTTATAATGTATTTCACTTTTACGCACGTGGTGTATGATATGAGCGGACAGAGGTTTGTTGGTAGGATCTTCAACACTCCTCCTCGATATGGAACCAACGCAATCGATTACCATAGTCCTAGTAGTCTACAGAAAAGGCAGTGCTTCACAAATTCCAATGTTTTTGTCAATTTGTCGGCAGTCATCGCCTCAATTGGTTAGTACTTAGTGGGTACTTTTACTGAAATAGTTCCTGGGCATATTTCTCCTAGGTGCTATGAGATGTTCTTTAGATGCGAGATGTATACGAAACTCATTCCGCCAACCTCTTACTTCTCGCTGTAGCAGTACAACTGGTACGTTGTACACTGCGAGTAGAATCGCGAACATGCTTGCGCTTAGTAGAGCATCACCCTCAGAAAGATGTTTAGTGAAGCTTCGAGAAGGAAAGTCGTTGCCTGACACCAAATCCGTGTATTTCTCTCGTTACGTGATTCTTCCGCATACTACTTAAAATTGACCATTTTACAGGCATCAGTATATTTTGGAACTGCAGTCTGGAGTTAACCATTGACTCTACTTCACACAGAATGGTTTGGAACACTTCTTCTGATGGTGCACGGCAATTGCCAACTGATTCCATTGATGTCTTCACTGTTCTGACCATCCTCTCCCATGCACTGCCCATGTGCGGGGAAGATGGTAGGATGAAAAACAACCGACTGTTGATATCGGTGAAGATCTCTGCTAGCTCTCGATTAGTTGCGACAAGCTAACTGGAACAAAGTTTGTTCCGTGATCCGTATAAATTTGTGTTGGTGCACCCGACGTGCAGTGAATCGCCGCAACGCTAGCTTACATGATTCCGTAGAAAGTGACGCAGCTACTTCCAAGTGGACAGCTCGTACTACCAAGCAAGTGAAAAGTGCTACCCAACGCTTCACTTGACTCCGGCCGATCTTAATCATATACGGACCGAAATAGTCGATGCCCACAAGTGAAAACGGGCGGACAAATGGAGTTACGCGTGCCGCCGGTTTGTATACAATGTGTATACAATGCACCAGTTACATCTTTTTATCACTCTTCACACAACCGCCCGGAGTGCTGGGATGTGGTATAGCTGGCAAATCTCGTTTACCCCAGTTTCCCCGTTATGATGACCATATCGTCTTTAGTACCAGTCCACTAAAGGTTCAGTGTTGATGAGTTTTTAGGCAGTATTATTGGATACTTCGCATTGTACTACACCAGGGGAGGCGCTTCTGTCCATCCATACGAATCACGCCAAACTCATCCAAAAAAGGCGATAGGTGTCTGCTGCCGCTGCTTGTCTCCAATTTCAGCCGTTCACCATCCGATGCTTTATTCTTCAATCGAACCATAATCTCTTCTACGAATTCTTGCGCCTGTACAACGCCTCCATAACATTCTCTCAGCTCGCACAAGATCCTCCTGCTGCAGTGTACAATCGGCTGGATTAGCATCTTGCTTGCACAATTTTTCGCAACGATCCCCAAACCAGCACACATACGCTGTGACCCGAAGCATTCATTCCCGCTTAGAGAACCTCTCACACTCGATGAATGGCTGCATCAACTGCACGCGGTGTACGTGTCAAGCACGAAGTTCTTCTTCGGTGTTCAAGGTAACCCGTTCTTGTGGCCATTCATTCTCCGAATTATAAAGGAAGTCCGGTCCGGTAAACCAGCGACCATCCGGCTGCAGTGGGGGTCCTTTTTCCCATTTAGTGGTCTCATATGCAACATTAAGTTTGGTGGGTACCCAGCGCCATTCCTCGGTTGGACTCTCCTCCAGAAATTCACCAATTCATATCGCCTCGTATTGGCGATATTCACGAGCATCCGAGTTGATCCACGACAGGACTGTTTAAGAGCCGCTCCACAAGAATCTTCGCGCGATCGGAAGAGTGTGGTATTCCGCGATAGATTTCGCTAGTTTGCTTCCAATAACCGCCGCCTGAAGCTTCAGCCTTGGGATTGACAAAGGCTTTAACGGTGCAATTTTGGCCTTCGAGGCTACCAGAGAGCATCGTCGACCTTGATCGATGATTCTTACGTAGGCTATACAGGCGAAGGCTAATTCGCTTCATCCACGAATACACATAATTCCAAAGCATGCAATGCGTCCCGATCGTAATCTGGAAAATAGCAACGTGGAATACGAACTTGGTTCAATTTGGAGAGTTGCACAATCCATCGCTCGCACTGTTCCGAGATATCTGTCGAAATAGTGTCGTCCCATCCTACTTGAGCTCTCCACAGGTCCTGGATAATCATCTTTCCTTGAATTAGTAAGTTCGAAACTAGGCCGAGCGGGCCGAAGATGCTTGAGAAAACATTGAACTTGCCGATCTTCCTTTTTAATTCTCACCTAATGATACATTTCACGGATGGCCGCATCTCCCCATCATCGAATACGCCCCACGCTCGCCAAGTCGTTTTGCACCTGGTCTGCCCATCTCGCTCGCTGCGCTCCACGCCGTCTCGTACCTGCGGATCGGAAGCAAACACCATCTTTGCAGGGTTGCTGTCCGGCATTCTTGCAACATGTCCTGCCCATCGTACCCTTCCGGCATTAGCTACCTTCTGGATACTGGGTTCGCCGTAGAGTTGGGCGAGCTCGTGGTTCATTCTTCGCCACTACACACCGTCTTCTTGCACACCGCCAAAGATGGTCCTGAGCACCCATCTCTCGAATACTCCGAGTGCTTGAAAAACCTCCTCGAGCATTGTCCTTGTTTCATGTCCGTAGAGGACAACCGGTCTTATTAGCGTCTTGTACATGACATATTTGGTGAGGTGTCGAATCTTTTTTGACCGCAGTTTTTTCTGGAGCCCGTAGTAGGCCCGACTTCCACAGATGATCCTTCTCTTTCTTAGAGAAGGATCATCTGTGGAAGTCGGGCCTACTACGGGCTCCAGAAAAAAAAACTTCCACGACTTCCACAGATGATGCGCCTTCGTATTTCACGACTAACATTGTTATCAGCCGTTAGCAAGGATCCAAGGTAGACGAATTCCTCG
Source organism: Armigeres subalbatus (assembly GCF_024139115.2). Lineage (NCBI taxonomy): Eukaryota > Metazoa > Arthropoda > Insecta > Diptera > Culicidae > Armigeres > Armigeres subalbatus. The sequence goes on from NW_026943076.1 coordinate 92,479, forward strand.
ACCACCTCGAAGGTATCCCCGTCTATTGTTATACTGCTTCCCAGGCGGGCCCTGTCGCGCTCGGTTCCGCCCACTAGCATGTACTTTGTCTTCGATGCATTCACCACCAGTCCAACTTTTATTGCTTCACGTTTCAGGCGAGTGTACAGTTCTGCCACCTTTGCAAATGTTCGACCGACATTGTCCATATCATCCGCGAAACAAATAAATTGACTGGATCTGTTGAAAATCGTACCTCGGCTGTTACACCCGGCTCTCCCTCGGCTGACACCTTCTAGCGCAATGTTGAACAACAGGCACGAAAGTCCATCACCTTGTCTTAGTCCCCGACGCGATTTGCCCGAAATCTTCACACAGTTTTGCACACCATCCACCGTTGCTTTGATCAGTCTAGTAAGCTTCCCAGGGAAGTTGTTCTCGTCCATAATTTTCCATAGCTCCACGCGGTCTATACTAGCTTATGCCGCCTTGAAATCAATGAACAGATGATGCGTTGGGACCTGGTATTCACGGCATTTTTGAAAGATTTGCCCTGCAGTAATGATCTGGTCCGTTGTCGAGCGGCCGTCAACGAAGCCGGCTTTATAACTTCCCACGAACAGGGACGGGAATGGTTGACATTTCTTTTTACAATTCCTTCTTCTATGCAAAAAAATAAAAACAAAACCACGGCAGCCACAGCGGCAGCCACGCCAAGCAGCCGACAGTCAGCACATGCTTTTACCATTTTCTCTTCCCACAATTAATGTTTTCGTACAATAATTTCACAGCGTATAACCGTTTTTGGTGGGAAATATTCATTTCATTACTACTTGCTTGATTTAGAGACAAGAACGAATAAATCAGTACCTACGGATAGCACTCCTTCTAGGCTTTGCGCCACAGGTAATTGAACTCGATTCTGTGCTGTTTGCGCTGCGCACGAGCCGAAACAAAAAATCTCACGCAAATGTTGACCGCGCGCCGGCACGACTCTAACGTAGCAGCAAGCAAACAGTTTGCTTCATCGGAAAAATAAATGTCACGATGTCGCGTACATTTTTTTTGGCAAACTGTTTCGGCTTGTTTGGCGCAAGAAATTTGACTGAAAAAAAGATAAACATTCGCATAATCAAAGTGTTTTAATGTACATTTCCCAACACTGCCCACGAACTCATTCACTAATGGTGACAGACGACGGAAGATGATCTGGGATATTCCTTTGTAGGCAGCATTAAGGATGGTGATCGCTCGAAAGTTCTCACAATCCAGCTTGTCGCATTTCTTGTAGATGGGGCATATAACCCCTTCCTTCCACTCCTCCGGTAGCTGTTCAATTTCCCAGATTCTGACTATCAATTTGTGCAGGCTTTTCCGGGCCTAATGGTGACTCCGATAACATCCTTACCAGCTGCTTTATTGGTCTTTAGCTGTTGGATGGCATCCTTAACTTCCCTCAAGGTGAGGGCTGGTTGGCTTCCATCGTCCGCTGAACTGACGTAGTCATCTCCTCCGCTGCCTTGATTTTCACTGCCTGTTCCCCTTAGCCATTCAAATGTTCCTCGTAGTGCTGCTTCCACCTTTCGATCACCACACGTTCGTCCGTCAAGATGCTCCCATCCATATCCCTGCACATTTCGGCTCGCGGCACGAAGCCTTTGCGGGATACGTTGAGCTTCTGGTAGAACTTGCGTGTTTCTTGAGAACGGCACAGCTGTTCCACACTGCTTCTTCCAGGCGGCGTTTCTTCTCCTGAAAAAGTCGGGTCTGCTGTCTCCGCTTCCGTCTATAACGTTCCACGTTCTGCCGGGTACCTTGCTGCAGCGCGACCGCCCGCGCTGCGTCCTTCTCCTCCAGAATATGTCTGCACTCTTCGTCGAACCAATCGTTCCGTCGACTTTGTCTTATATACCCAACGTTGTTCTCCGCTGCGTCGTTAATGGCTGCTTTAACTGTATTCCAGCAGTCCTCAAGAGGGGCCCCATCAAGCTCACCCTCTTCCGCAACGCTGCCTCGAGATACTGCGCGTATGCAGTGGCGACATCAGGTTGCTTCAGTCGCTCTAGGTCGTACCGCGGCGGTCGTCGGTACCGAACATTGTTGATGACGGATAGTTTTGGGCGCAGTTTAACCATCGCCAGATAGTGGTCAGAGTTGATGTTCTGACGTCGATAATGTCGGAGAAGTGCCGTCCATCAATCAGAACATGGTCTATTTGGGATTCTGTCTGCAGTGGTGATCTCCAGGTGTACCGATACGGAAGGCTGTGTTGGAAGTAGGTGCTGCGAATGGCCATATTCTTGGAGGCTGCGAAATCAATTAGTCGTAGGTCGTTTCGTTCGTCAGCCGGTGAGCGCTGAACTTTCAAATAGTCGGTCTAAACTCCTCCTCGTGGCCAACCTGAGCGTAGAAGGTATGACTTCCAGAAATGATGCGCATTCGTAGTTCACGACTAACATTTGGACTTATTCTACGAGAGGAGTGAAGTGAGATTGCTCGAATGACGTGAGAAGAGTCGTATAGCCCCATTCGAATAACATGTTCACCTCACGTGAGAATTGCTAAAATCGACTCACCTCACGTCACTCGACTCGTATAATAAGCCCAATTATTATCAGCCTTTGGCAGAAATTCATGTTAGACGAACACCTCCTTCTAGCGCAATATTGAACAAAAGATACAAGGGTTTATCATCTTGTTGTAGTCCCCGGTGGGATTTGAACGAACTGGAGTGTTCGCTCGAAATCTTCACTTAGTTTTGCACACCAGCCACTTCCGTTGTTTTTATCAGTCTTGTATACAAGTCCTATAGGCTTCCCGGGAAAGCTGTTCTATGATTTTCCATTTCATAATAATATAATAGTACATAATTATTATATTTGTGTATTAGTAATATTTTTAACCATGATTATACGCCGTTTTTTGATTCAGTAGGCGCCAGACATGTTTTCATAATATGATTAAGTTCTCGCACATCCCTAACCCAACCAAATCTACCCAATCCAAACACGTGTGCATGTACAAACATCAAGTAAGGCTCTGTCTCATTTGGAGAATTAAACCGAAATTAAACTTAAAAGTGACATTTCAATAATTATCAAATAACCCTGCTCGCAGATCAAGATTACTTTTGACAGATATCGAATCATTTTTCATCGATGTCTTATTGGAATTGCTGGCTAGCACCAGCCATTATTATGACTGGGTGATTTTTTAATTTCCGAACTGTCACTTTTAAGTTTAATTCTCCAAATGAGACAGAGCCTTAGGATGATTGTCTTGCTGTGATAACAAAATCCTCCTCTATTTTGCCACCATCAGCAGTTTACCACGCCCTCGAGCGCCCGGTACTTCTGATTCACCTTTGCACAAGGTGATTTATATTCGGGGAAATCTATTTCGGGTGCGATGATGGTGGGTTGCTTCGAATTTTCCCCCGAACTATGTATATGGAACACTATTTAAACCGCAGCAGCTCACACGCGGAGATGAACCAACTGCATCGGTGTGGCTGAGGAGGATAACCTATCATTCGAGATGTCTGACATGTTGGAAATTTATTTTCCGTTATCATCCGTCATAATCACGAGAAATGTAGAATGGGATAACCCACTATCTTATAATCCAAAATTAAATTTTAATTCAATTCTAGGTAGAGTATGTGGCTCAAACAGGCTCAAGCCATAGCCTAATATGCTGTGGTTGAGCACATTTATCGATGTAAATCTTCATATACTGATGCTATAATCAAAATTATGCAACCAGACAGCTTGCTCGCTTTTGGTTATTACGTCAGGTAGTAATAAACAACAATAATTGTATACAATATCTTATTTCAGCCATCGAAAGTCTCGAGCGAAATGGACTTCATGTTAGCCAAATTCCTAATCTTAGATCTTGTGGTGGATGCTTTTTCAAATGAATATCGTATGCTGAGATTTGACATCGAGTGTTCCTAATATTGTCCCAAAAAGTTTTGTCCATAAGTTGAATCCATTCAGGATAATACTCAATTGAAAAAAGTGCAAGAGTCTAGCGAAATGTAAATGAAATATGCTTGATACACTTTTTTAAAGAAGCAATGATAAACATCACTCGACTAATCTTCAAGATACTTTAAAAACATGCAAACGGCATACGACTGTAAATATACACGCAAGAAATAAACTACCCAATAGTGAGTTTATTTCACCCAACCTCGAACATCCGTACAGGAAGCCAAAATTGAGTAAGTAGGGTCGAAGTAGTTTGCCTTTACTCCCATGTTAAAAAAGTACCCAACGGAAAATTTATTTACCCAAATGTAAGTTTAATTCACTCAATTTCGACCTCAGGTAATAAAACTCAAAATTGGCTTCCCGTACTGAACTGGCGCCGTTGGATTGTTTGGCTCTTTTGTTTTTGACAACAAAAGAAAGAGTGGATGAAAGAGAAGAGAAAAAATAACTCAAAAGTAAGTTTAAAAAAACTCAATTTTGGGTACTTTTTTTCTTCCGTGTATCCAATATTTTTGTTCTCGTTGACCGGATCGTCTCAAAAATACAAATCATTGCCGTAATCATTATCAACAATTGTATATTAGGTACATTTGATAATTTGATAATTTTTATTGAAGGATACGTAGATTGATTTCATTGCTTCCAGTGCTAATGAAAGCGATTTTTTTTATACGGATGAAATTACTCTTGACACCAACAATGTTATCGATCATTTAATAATCTGCGTTCGATCATTTAGTAGTTTTTCAATAACTCATTCTAGAGGCTAAATTTCAAAATGTGTTGTATGGTGGACTTTTAGTGCGAAAGTTTTTCTACAACTCTCCTTAACAGGTCGATGTTCGAATTCCACTGCTAAAGGAGTTACGGTGCTAGTTGCTATACTTATACTAAATGATAGCAAAATATGCAATCATTTAGTCTAAGTTACTACTACTAGCGCTATAGCTCCGTTATTAGTGAAATTCAAACAACGAACTGTTAGGCAGAGTTATAGATAAACCTTTGCACTAGAAGTCAGTCGTATAACACATTTTGAAATTTAGCCTCAGTAATGAGTTATTGAAAAACTACTAAATGATCGAATGCAAATTACTAAATGATCGAATGCAAATGACTAAATGATCGATAACATCCTTGCTTGACACATGTAGGGGAATTATTCCAATTACCATCTCACTGCACACATATTCATCTCATCGCAAAAGAAAGAAATGCAAGTGCCAATATCGTCGCTTCTTTTTGCTAATATGCTTCGAAAAAGAAATCAAACAAACAAATCAAATTTCTTTTCATTGCTTTGTTTTGATGGTACATTTGATGGTTAGTAGCTATGAGAAAAAGTCCAGAAGCAGTAACCTTATATCCTGGAAGTAATCGAATAGAACAAGTGCGTGAAACAGAATCGTCTTCCGACATATCTACTCTGTAGAAATTGCCTATACTTTGACGTATCTGGTCAGCTTTTACATCTGATGCACAGTGATGAAACGTGCTCTACATTTGACACACTTTCTTCCCACTTGCTCCCCGGGGACATATTTCTCCAATTCTATTTTGCCACCCCAGACCATTAGATTTTACTTCGAAAACTCAATCGTCCGACCTAGTTCAGGTTCGTTATTGTTTGATATTTTCGATGCCTAGTGACTACGGCCCATAGGCATCAGTGCCCAGTGATTTAAAAAAAAAGTATTTCTCGCTTAACTTTTCAAAAGGACCTAAGTAACATTTTTGTCATGAATTAATTTGAATAGCGCAATCAATAGCTTTCATGTTGTTCTGTTGATTGCGCTATTTGGTCAACGAATCAAGTTTACTTTAACCTTTAACGTCAGAATCGGTACAGTAATTTTTATCCAAGAAAAAATCAATGGTACAAAATCAATTTCTGCTATCTACATAGGTATAATCGTTTTGATGCCAATCATTTGGTCACAGTTAGAATGAGTCAAACTCTGAATAAATGATTGGATTGGAACCATCCCTGGCTGTAACAGCAATTATTCGATGATTTCTGTAGTTCACAAAACAAATTCTCCAACAGAAATACGAATTAAAACTTCCTTGAAGTCACTCCTCCCGTTTATATGCCACGATCAATATACGGTCAAAAGACATCCAAATCTACGACAGGTGACAAACCCTGAACAATCATAAACAACGCCACTTAAACTCACGTAGACTAACAGCCCACATTACCCGTGAGCACCAATAGTCAACAGCAGTCCGACATCACGAAAGGATTCCGAACTGAATAATTCAACCATTGCGCATCAGGTATACAATTTATCATAGCGTGACTTCCGGAAGGCCATCCCTTTCCTCCTTTTCCGTATACGAAATTCCTAGTGGCCACAAATTTGTGCCTCGAGAACGGGATAATAGTGCCAGTTGTTGACTCGTTTCAGCTCCAGCAGCAGTCAACAAAGCTAACGGCAGCAGTTTCTAACACTGCACGACACTTGTAATTGAAATGGGGCCTAGGGTTACCAACGAAATGCGGACCCCATGATTTCGATTCGTATCCATCGGCGGCACCAATTGACCAACGTTCCAAGTGATAACTGTTCGAAAATATGTTCTTGCTGAGTGAGCTGGTTTCCCTAATGTTCGTCAAGCTCTACACTCTCTGCGGCTTGACCAAACACGATAAGTGAACGCAAATGTTTATCGAATGAGAAATAATTGCCGCCATGTCCGCGTTTGGCAGTAAGTCGATATGTGAACAAAGCACAACAGGCGAAGCATGGCATAAAATGCACCCGCGCGGCATCACGGATCAACACATGGACAATCACTTGTCAAATTGTTCATGTAATGCCTTGACTTCCACTGAAAGATGGTGATTCTACAATTTTGTTTCCATATAAAAACAAATTTTTATCATTATGAAGGGTGCCGCTTTGCCCCACTAGGACTAGTGGAAATTGTACCATGCCCATTCCTAAGTACAAATTAAATGCCGTTAAAAGCCAATATTGCATGCTTTGTATGTATCCACATGTTGCAATGATTCCGTGTTTGTGTTTGTATCGCGTTAAACATAGATATTTCGGACCATCTTTCCTTGCAACCACTGCATGAAATTGAATGCTAATGATTATTGCCTGCCGGTTGGATTGCTAACTGAGTAAATATTTAATCAGTAAATCTCCTAAAGTTTGAACTACACGTGTGAATGCAAACATGTGTAGATTAGATGCCTAAAAACGGTGGTGTACCACTCACAGGAACTGGTCTGGTCAGTCATAGGATCCGTGTCGATTTGGAATTCATATCTACATGAAATTAGATAGACGATCTAGACAACTGTTCCTATCGAAATACCCGATTCGTTGTGTTTATAACTTAATTTCTTCCAATCGCACTTATTTATATGGCTGTCGCACTTATTTATTAAAAAAAATCGCCCAAACAAAAAGGTAGATAATTGTATCCTAGACACAATCGTCAGTTTCACGTAGAACTACGTAACATATAGTTTTGTGTAAATTATATAATTTTGAATTTCTGAATGTAGGTATTTTTTGACGGATCTTATGTCGAATTCGTTTTTAAACCTGGGTCAGTGCCAACCCGAACCCTGAATAAAAAAACATTTTCAGTTCCATCTGTCATTGGTTATGTTGGTGTGCGTAGCATCGTGTTTGTTTTGATTCGACACATTCGAAACATATGATCCAGGACATCCAGTGCACTGGCACTGGCACTAGCAGTGCGTTGGCGTTGACTAATCAGATCATGATAAATAAATATGTTTAAGTGCGTGAGCTGATTTTTGCGAATAGTGGAATTTACTTTTGGGTGAATATAAATAGGGAAACTTCTCCTGGAATTCATTTCATGGCCAACGATTTTTCGATATTCATCCCACCAAAAACAAAGCAATGGAAAGGAATTCGGATTGATTATTATTTTTGTGATTTTTCTCAGCAGTGAGCACGCATGTTGACAAAAACAGGGCGACGCAATTGGTGCTGCATTTCTTTGTTTCCCGATGAGATGAATATATGTTCAGTGAGATGGAGATCGGAACAGTTCCCCTATTTAATTATATTCAATAATCCCGTGCACATTCTTATACCAAGAATTCGGTATAGAATTCATGTAAAAGAGATATTCTATTCTACAAAAAATCATCTATTTCTGCAAAAGTTTTTTATCGGAGAACACTCAGAAGCATGTAATAAAAATTCTCCAGGATTCGCTAATTTTTTTCCTCGCTACCTCTACCTCCGCCGGATTTTGGGCCCCGTGCATTTTCAATTTTCAAGAATCTCCCGGTGGAACTGCTCAAGGTACTTCCGGGGGAATTTATGTACGAAACTTGTTTCCTGTATTCTAGAAGGATTTCCTGAAGTAATTATATTGTAGGAATTTCTAAATTAATTCCTGGAGCAACTTCCAGAGAAAATCCTGGAATAGTATTCAAAGATATTCCTAGAAGAATTTCATCTCGAGGATCCCTTGGAAAAAAAAGAGGAATGCCTGAAAGATATCGCCAAAAATTCAAGAAAGAATTACTGAAAGAATTTATGAAGCAATTTCTGGAAGAATTCTGAAGAAAATTCTGAAACGCACGAAAGAATTTTTGGAAGAATTTCAAAAGATATTCTGCATAAGAAATAATTCTATTCGGTATTCCACAAATATATTTTTCTGATAATTCTTAGCGGATTTTGTGAACGAGTTTCAGGGAACTACACAATTCCATCCACCGACCTAATTTAGGACACCATCTGTGAGGAAAACCTGAATGAACTTATGAACACATAACTTCCCTAACAATTATTTTAAAACTGAATCTAGACAACAGTACCGGAATAATTTCATTTTAAACTACAATAACAAATATCACAAAATTCTCGGAAAAAAGATTTTCGACGCGCATTTCATTTGAATAAACAGACAGTTTCGTTTCTCCCTTCTGCTTGTTTATTCCGCCCAGTACCACCCACCCACGTGGTTTTGACAGTTGTAGTACAGTTGTATTGGTGAACCCAGTGCGAAACCGTGAAACAACACAGTGCGAACCCGACAGCTTTGGGGTTGGAACTAGTGCGAACCTAGTTCCAACCTGAGCGAATAAAAAAACACTTTGACAGCACTTAGGTTGGAACTGGTTCCAACCTAGGTTGGAACTTTTTAAAAACGAATTCGACATTAGACTGTGAACGCTATCGATACCATCGTTGTAATCACAAAGCGGAATCACAAACACGTCGGAGAAAGACGCTGCATAAAAGTCATTCGCATGGTGACTGAAAAAAAAATATGGCGTCAGTATCGGTCCAGGTGGTGGCCGTGGCCGTCATCCATGCATTTTTGCATTTTTTGGAACGCCTCCCTCTGACGCGTGCTTGTGATTCTGCCATTAAGATTTGCACTCTGAAGAAAATTCGCCACGGCTCAACCTTATCGTGCTTAAAATGGTGGCCCTAAAAAGAACCGATTTGTTCTCAATAGTGGGCTTTTCCAATCACAAAAAGAAACAAAATCAGAATCTTGAAAGAATATTTTACATTAGCAACTAGCAAGTGTCGAGGTAATTGCTGACATTTGTATTTTGTTTCTATTGTATTTTTTTTTGATCTGAGAGACAGCGAGTTTTGTTCGAAAAATTGTTGTTAAATTTCGAGGCATTTTTGTCTCACGATGAATATGCACGATTTCTACACATTATATTATTTTATGGAATGACATCAAGAACGACGCTTTTATTTGTTTTGTATTTCATGATTAGATCTTCCATACCGAACTAAAGATAATATAGACAAGGGAGTTTTCATTCTAACCAATTGCATTTTAGCTCAACCACTTCAGCCAGTTCAATTTAAAAATTTATGTATAATATACGAAGTCATGATCGAAATCAAGCGCTTATCGGGACTGATATGCGTAAAATTACCAAGCAAATGTTCCGCTAAACTATTTGAATAGCCATGATAGCAAGTTCAATTTTCGTTTTCACTAGCTGCATTCTTGATATCCTCGGTTTTTGATCATGTGCCGTCCCTATCCAGTTTTCCGCGAGGGGTAATGGCCGCCAGCTAGCCTAACCTGATTTGACGTTTGTGGAGGTCAAATGCACCCATCGCTCCGAGCATTCTGACCAATGTGTCATATAAGAAAGTGCTGATGTAGTGAATTCAAGCCTTCTTATATACCACATTGATCAAAATGCTCGGAACGGTGGGTGTAGTTGATTTCCACAAACGTCAGATCAGAGACTAGCCCACAGGCAACTCGACGAACTGAGCACATGTATGTATGTGTGTGTGTGTGTGTGTTTTTTTTTTTTTACAAGGGTTAAAGGCCATCAAAAATCTGCGCGACAGACACCTCGAGCATCCACACTATGCTCGAAGGCGAACAGGGATAGGCTCCTCCCGACCTGCTAAAAATGTGCCTCCCGGATAAACCGGGTCCCTTATCCTTCTTGCTTCGATCCCCCCGGGACCACGGGATGCTGCGACTACTTCCGGGGGGGGCTGTGCTCATGCACTTCTTCTAAAATTCCGGCCCCTAGCTTAGGCTAGTTCGCCGACTGGCTGGCTAATCCACTGCTCTACTGCAACGTAGTCTCGATCCCTCGACGGTCATGCACCGAACTTCCTGACTCGAATCCTCCTGACTCCCCCCGGCGTCGAGGGTGGTCCACCAGTTCCGGTGAAGGAAACTTCCGCACTGGTGGTGCCCCGACTACCGGCGGCTATCGCAGGGGACGCTTTCACGCATTTTCTCGACATCGTCCTCAGGTGCCCTACGTACCCAAATCGCTTTCTTCTTATTTCTTCTGCAGGTTGGCTGTTCGAGTGCCGAGGTCGGTCCGACGATTCCGGTTGGCAGAAAACTTCCGGTTCACCGGCGCCGCGACGATCCGAAGCCAAACACTGCTCACTGCGCTGAATACTCCCCAGAATTGGCACTTATTCGCTGATCTCGCCTCCATCTACGCTGCAGCTCCGACAGTATTTGCGTCACGACTCTGCTTACCGAATTCCACGTGTTTTCCTCGTGACACATTTGCTCTGCGATATTATCCGCCCTTGAGACAGGCATTTCTCTACGAATTTCCGCAAACCGCGGACAATAGAACACCACGTGCTCCGGCGTCTCTTCAACATTCTCACATTCTGGACATAGCGGGGAATTGGTGTGTCCGAACCGATGTAAATACTTCCGAAAGCATCCGTGGCCCGACAGGAACTGCGTCATGTAGAAGTTTACTTCGCCATGCTTTCTGTTCATCAACGTCGACAGATTTAGAATGAGCCGGTGGGTCCACCTTCCTTTCTCAGTACTGTCCCACTTCTGCTGCCAAATCGCCATCGAGCGAATTTTCGCCACCTTTCTCATGTTTCCGGTGTCTCTGCACTGGTAGCACTCGATGTCTTCCGTCAGGGTGATGCAAATGAGTACCATCACGGCGATAACGCATACTGCCTCCGACGATATCGTTCTATACGCACTTGCAACTCGTATGGCCATCAGCCGGAACACACTTTTCAGCTTTTCCCGGTTTCGCTTGGTTTGCAGTGCTTTGCCCCAGGCAGGAACCCCATACCGCAGTATCGATGACGAGACACTAACTAGCAGACGCCTCGTGCTGCTTCGTGGACCGCCAACGTTTGGCATGATCCTCGCTATTGCGTTCATTGCCTTCGCCGACTTTTCACAGGCGTAGTCAACGTGGCTGTTGAAATTTAGCCGGTCGTCGATCATCACTCCCAGGTGCTTCAGTGATCGCTTCGAAGCAATCGCATGTCCTCCGACGACGATTTCCATCCGCTGGATAGCCTTGCAGTTGCTGACTAATAGCACCTCCGTTTTGTGGTGAGCTATTTGTAGCTTAACTCCATTCATCCAGCTCTCGATCGTGGCTATTGCCTCTGTCACAGACGCCTCCACTTCTTCGAGTGTCTCGCCCATCACTGTTAATGACACGTCGTCCGCAAAACCCACGATTTTCACTTTCCTGGGCAGCCGCAATGTCAGGACTCCATCATACATTCCGTTCCAGAGGGTTGGGCCGAGTATGGAGCCCTGAGGAACACCCGCTGTAACACGCATAGACTTTTTTCCTTGGTTCGTGTCGTACACCAGAACTCTGCTCTCAAAGTAGCTCTTCAGGATGCGGCAAAGATATTCAGGAACCCGCATTCTATGCAACGCAGCGGCAATGGCTTCAAAGCTGGCACTGTTGAACGCGTTCTTTACGTCTATCGTAACCACTGCGCAGTATCGATCTCCTCTTCGCTTCTGATTAGATGCTTTGTCAGCACTCTCGAGCACAGTGCGAATTGCATCCACTGTCGATACTCCTTTGCGGAATCCAAACTGCATGTTGGACAGTCCACGCTCACCCTCCATACACTTCGTCAGTCTGTTTAGGATGATCCTCTCCAGAAGTTTCCTAACTGTGTCTATCAGGCAGATAGGCCTGTACGAGGCAGTATGTCCCGGCGGCTTTCCTGGTTTTGGCAGCAATACCAGCTTCTGGGTCGTCCACATTTCTGGAAAGTTACCCTCGTCTAGGCACTTCTGGAGTACCGTTCTGAACATATCCGGATATGCCAAAATTGCAGCTTTCAGGGCCACGTTTGGTATTCCATCTGGACCGGGTGCTTTCTTCATTTTCAGGCGCTTCGCAGCATCTGCCAGCTCATCATTGGACACTTGCCGACCCTCGGAAATTGCTTCTTCTTCTCCGTACGGTATCGGTGGCCACGTAGTCGGATTGTGTTTCGGGAAGAGACCCTCCACGATTTCCTTCAGCATGTATGGGCACGTTTCAGCTGGCGTCAACGGGCCTTCGATCTTCGCCATTACAACCCAGGGATTGGCGTCTGCTTCTCGGCATAGCACTTTGTAGCAATCTGACTTGCTAATCTTGATTGCCCGTTTCAATGCGGTTCTAGCTTCCCGGAACGCCGCCTCTCTCTCTCACTGGTTCCGTCCTCGCTCTCTGTGCCCGCCTCCTGGATCTGAGACAAGCAGCGCGTAGTGCACTGAGCCTCTCGTTCCACCAGTAGGCTGGACGCCGATTGCTCCTAGGCTCCAGTTTTCGCGGCATTGCGGCATCACAAGCCGCTACCATCCTTCTTATCAGTTCGGCCGCATCGTCGTTCTCGAAACTGTTGGCCGGTCGAAGTGCCTCTATAAAGAGGTCCTTGTCGAAGGCTTTCGTCTTCCACTTCTGCTCAGCGGTCACTCTTCTCTGTGTTGTCGCATGGTTTCGTTGCCCAATACAATAGCGAATCGCCTGGTGATCGCTATGGGTGTACTCTTCGCTAACTCTCCAGTTCATGTTCGCCATCAACGAAGGACTGCAGAACGTGACATCGATAATAGACTCCCTCCCGTCTCTCCGAAATGTGCTTACGGAGCCTCCATTGCACAGTCGTACATCTAGCTTTGCCAGAGCTTCCAGGAGAATATACTCTCTCGTATTGGTGACTCTGTTGCCCCACTCCACAGCCCAGGTATTGAAATCACCCCCCATAATTACCGGCCTTCGTCCGATCAGGTTGTCGGTTAACCGCTCTAGCATCTGGCTAAACTGCTCCACTGTCCATCTTGGAGGCGCATAGCAACTGCATACGTAAACGCCACTGATTTTGACGATCACGAATCCCTCACATGAACTCTCTACCACTTCCTTGTGTGTGTGTGCGTGTGTGCGTATGTGTGTGCGTTACAAAAATCTCACATCAAGATCTCAGCCGTCCGTGGACCGATTTGCACGATTTTAACACTAAACGAAAGCTATGACTTTGTCATTGTACAAGTTAATTTTTTTTGCAATCGGACATTTGGTTCCAGAGATATGTGAGAAATACGAACATGAAGTGTATTTTCAGAAAACTAACAAAATAATGTCACATAAATATCTCAGCCGTCTGTAAACCAATTTGAATGATTTTATCTTTAAACGAAAGCTATGACTTTGCCATTGAACCCATTGTATTTTGTTTTTGCAATTAGACATTGGGTTCCGGAGATATCTCTGAAATACGAACATAAAGCATTAGACGTATCAACTTCACACATTGGTAAAATATGTCCCAACAAGATCTCAATCGTCCTTGGACCGATTTGTGCGATTTTATCTTTAAACGAAAGCTATGTTTTTGTCATTGGACTCATTAATTTTTTTCTGCAATCGGAAAATCGGTTTCAGAGATATCTGTGAAATACGAATATGAGACATATTTTCAGACTACTAATGAAAAATTGTCACACCAATATCTCAGCCGTCTATGACCCGATTTGAACTCTTTTGGGCTTAAACAGAAGCTGTAATATTGCCATTTAAGGCGGCAAATCAAATCTGCAGTCTATTTGTATTTTTTTTAAATTGTTAAATTTCCAGAAATATCCCTTTTTTATTTTGAAATCGATAAAAGCATGATAATATCAGTTATTTTATATTCAATTGAAGGTCATATGCATAGAAATTGTAATATGAACTGGGCAAACACAACCATCCAAAAGTGTAAGAAGGGTTGCGTTCACTGTAGGTGGATTAAGTCGGGTTTTTTCAATTAACTTCGCACTGAATGCTGGTCCGGAAAAGAACCAATTTTGACTTGAACCCACTTGACTACTACCGCTGTCCAAGGCCCTCTCTATCAGCGATGCTAGATTTGAAAACTTGTCTTCAATTTGAAGATATTTGAAACTCCGCAAGACATTCAATGTTTGAAGACATTTTGAAGATTGTTCAAAATATTTGAACACAAATAAACATATCAGAAGACAACCAGCTGGCAAGCAAATAAAAAATATAATTTTATTACTTACTTGATACAATTCTTCGAGGAACCTACGCCGAATGGAGTATCCTTCTCCACTGGACTCAATCCTGAGCCAATCGCTTCCAATCGCCCTGAACATTGAGCGCCCTTAGGTCCTCTTCAACTGCAAAAAGCCTTCGTGTACGCGGCCTTCCATCCGCGGCAATAGATCATTTTAAGCCAGCGGCGGTGGCATGGCACCGTCACGCCGTTGATAATCGGCAGCGGCGTGGGCCGACGCGAACTTATTTCAAGCAATAAAAATTTTCCGAATTTTTTTCACAAATTCATCCTTTAATTTTACCAAGAAGTACTCTGAAACTGCTACAAGAATTGCTCCGAAAGTGCCTCCAGGAATTCCCCCGAAAGTGCCTCCAGGAATTCCCCCGAAAGCTCCTCCAGGAATTTCTCCGAAAATTCCTCCAGGAATTCCTCCTAAAGTTCCTCCGGAAGTTCCCCAAGTATTCCTCCAGAAGTTCCTCCAGGAATTCCTTCGGAAGTTCCTCCAGGAAATCCTTCAAAAGTTCCTCCGGAAAATCCTTCAAAAGTTCCTCCTGGAATTCCTTCGGAAGTTCCTCCAGGAATTCCTTCGGAAGTGTCATCAGGAATTCGTTCGGAAGTTCCGTCAGGAATTCCTGCGGGAGTTCCTCTAAAAGTTCCTCCGGAAGATCATCCAGGAGTTTGTCAAGGAGCTCCTTTGCAAGTTTGTCCAGGAGTTCTTTTGGTTTCTACAGGAATTCCCCCAGGAGTTCCTCCAGAAATTCTTTCAAAAGTTTCTCCTGAAATTTCTTCCGAAGCTCCTCCAGGAGTTCCTCCAGAAGTTCCTTCAGAAGTTTCTCCAGGACTTTTTGACTTAAATTCGATTTATTTTCATTTTCTTTTTGTGTTCATACAATAGTGTATCAGTTTAAGTGTTTGGCCACCTGGCCCTTCATCTTCATTTGGTTTTTCTTGCTTGTTTTGTAAGGGTAATTGTTTTGTGTTCAATTTTTACATGTTAACCTTGAGGAGGCATTAGTTAATTTTAAAAGTTTCTCCAGGAATTTCTCCAGAAGTTCAACCTGGTATTCCTCCGGAAATTCCTCAGGAATTTCTCCGGAATTTCCTCCAGGAATTCCTCCGGAAGTTTCCCAATAATTCGTCTGGAAGTCCAGGAATGTCTCCGTAAGCGCCTCCAGGAATTCTTCCGTTAATTCCTTCAAAAAGTTTTCAGAATCCAAAAAATCCTATGTTAATGCTTTTGGATGTTTGCTCAAGAAAGTCCCGAGAAAACCTGTAACTTCTTGAGAAATTACTCATAGAATTTCTCCTGAAATTCTCTCTGGAGTCCCTCATAAAACCCCTCCAACAGCACTTTGTAAATTACTTCGCAAACTCCGCATAAGTTTCCACCAGGGATTCACAGATATTTCTTCTGAATTCCTTCTGAAATTAAGAATATTTTCCAGAAGTTCTTGAAGAATTTCGTATGGAAATTGTATTGCGAAAATATGATCTAGAAAATCTTACGCGCATACCTCTGGGAATTCTTCCAGAAATTCCTACCCAAAAATTCTCCCGGGATTTTCCCGGAAAGTCGTTCACAAATAAATTATTCTGGAAATTAATTCTCCGGAAATTTGTTTAGGAATTCCTCCAAAAATGTTTCCAAGAACTCCTTCACAACCTTCATGAATCTTCCAGGCGATTTCCACGGAAACTTCTCCAGAATTTCTGCTAGAGTTCGCCCACAAAACCTTACAGGATTTTTCTGGGAAATTCCCTAAAAAACTCCTCCGGAATACCATAAGGATAATACTCCTAGAATTCTCTTTTTCTTTAGACTTGATTAGAATATCTTCAAAAATTCTCTAGAAAATACCTATAAGAATATCCGCGAAAATTCCTTCAAGAACTCTTCCTTCTGCTCTTCTGAAAATTTCTCTAGAGAATTCTCCAAGGAACTGATCCGGGAATTCCTCATTCATGAATAATTCGCGACGATTTTTTTGTGGCAATATCCAAAGGAGTTCAAAAAATATTTTGATGATCAATGCATGCAGTATTTCTTGAAGAAATTCGCAAAGGAATTCCTGATTTGAATCTCATAAGAAATTTTTATATAAAATCGTTAATGAATTTCGTGTGGATTCCCGATGGGCTTACACAAGGAGTAAAAAATGTGATAGAATCAACCGTATTCTGCTTCAAATCAACAATATTTTTGATTTATAAATAACAACATTTTTTGTTGATACAATCACAAATAGGGTTGAATCAATCATACGCGATAGTTGTTTCAACTCTCGTGTATATTTGTTTCAACTATGCTTTTCAGAAAAATATATTAGCTCTTTTAGTGGAATGAATTCAACCGTCTAAAAGTACTTAATTCGTCTTACATGCTTTTCAGCTATCACTGTCAAATATTACATCAGAAATCAACAATATCCATGGTTGTTTTAACTTTCGAAAATACTACGAAACAACTTTATCGACTTTACGATGATATCAACAAAAGAGTAAAAAGTGCAAGAAACATAATCGAATTAGTGACACGGGGAGTGAGAGTCATCCACCTTACCACTGCTCCATGCTTACTTCATGTAGGTCGGATGATTTATATTGATCAGTTTATGCAGTTTTCCCATGTTATGAAATGGTTGTCGAAAGAACGATACTAATGTTGTTTCAATCACGCGATGCAGGATTGAAACAACAATAATATTGAATTGAATAAAGTAGTGAATCAGTGTTGAAACAGCAAATTTGGTGATTGAAACAACAATGTCCACGTTGATGGATGCAACCATCGAAATGGTTGTTTCACTCGTACAAGATTCTTCTGCGTGGTAAAGCAAGCGCCTGTAAACGCCCTACTGTAGGCAATTATAGTTGGAATCCTAAAGGCATCATCACCGCTAGGTGGAATTATCTGTACCAAAAAGTGTATAACACATTTCACACATACACGCACACACACATACAGACATCACCTCAAACCGTTCGACTGCGTCAATTGGCATGTAACATTATGTACACTATCAAAAGTTCGATTTTGGAGTGATCATATAGCCTTTATGCATACTCTGTACGCGAGAAAGACAGGAAGGGTTTATGTTTAGGCACTCAAAACGTTTATTTACATAGAAAAGAGGTTCCCAAACTTTTGGATATGCGACCCACCTAGCAGAATCCCATATTGCTTGCGACCCACCAGGTACCAAATGCATTGATTTTGTGAAATTAGATAAAAATGAGTTCGCGTAGGATTGGACAAATCATAATAGATTGCTTTTTATCCCATCATTGTAATCGTCATTTTTTTTAATTGGATGTGGATTGGATTTGGATGGGATTTGAATTGAATTTGGATTGGATTTGAAAATTATTCAGATTGAATTTGAATTGGATATCGATTTGATTAGAATTGGTTTTGAATTAGATTTGGATTGGATTTTAAATAGATTTGGATTTGACTTAGATTGGATTCGAATTGGATTAGGATTGGTTTTGGATTGGGTTCGGGGCTTAGATTTGGATTGTATAGGACTTCTTTATACTTGCCCAAATATCGTATAACAAAAATTACTTAGATCCTAATTCAAAATATGGAATAGATTTGTGGTACAAAATAGTAACAAAATTATGAATTAAGATTTGTCTTTCGCGTCCCACCACTGAACAGCCCACGAGCCCCTGCTGGGAAACTGCATGTTTCAGATTCGTCTTCAAAATAAATGCCATGAACAAGTTGAATCATTGCTGATTTAGTGCTTACAATAGCGGAATATCTTGCGTTCTAAAATAATGACTTTATACATGCCACCACCTAGCGGACAAATTCTAAAATAAACAATACCTAATGTCAAAGCATACGCAGCTAGCACAACTTACTTGAAAGGGTCAGGATTTACTGATATAAGTAACATAAGCATGCAAGAATGGTTTTGTATCCTTTTTACGAAAACCCCTCTCTACTAGGTACCCACATATGGTCGATCTTAGGTAACGTCCTAAAAGATGGTTAAATTTTAGTGCCGCAATCACCTTCACGAAGCAACTTCGGACCGAATATTGACAAACGTCGCATGACTATTCAAAACATAGAATGACTTACTCAGTTTTCTATTTCACATATTCATTCATTTGAACCGTACTGAGAATGGTCACTGCGTTTAATGAAAACATAATTGGCCTTGATTATGTTGACTTTTGGCACTGAAATTGTCCCTCAGTTTAACGTCGGGGCCAGATCTATGTGAGTAATTGTTGAAATCATCATTCAAGTGTTTAGTTTTACAGTAATTTATTAGTTCACGAAATCTAAATAAATACTCACTGACTGATATTTGATTGGAAATTGTCAATGTTCAGCCGAATATGAATATGTACGAAGTGAGGGTGACAAAGAAGGCCGATGGGCTTCACCAAAAATATTCGATTATTTAAAGCTCTGGCCGCAACTACAAAAAATCACTTAATTCCATCATCTATGTTAAGGTTTTCAACCTTAAATGGGCATTTGCTATCATTAGAATTGTACCACAACAACTGCATTGAAAACTGTGAAATCTGGATTTATAATAACGCCACTTTTTCTACTGCTAAATCTTTATGCTTTTTTGCCATTTGATAATCTCTTTAGCTGCAGCAATGGCTTTATGTTCATTGAGCTTTCCATATTGTGTTGCTGGGAAATCAAAATAACGTCACAAATGTATTTTATTATTGACATTAAAGGCACATATATCCTTGTTTTAACAGCCTCACCAAAGAATGAATCGATTATGCATCTATACCTCGGACGATTGATTTCTAGATATCTCCTCGGCTAGTATACAGTTGTCCTTGAGTGAACCCCAATCTATTTCTTTCCCATACTTAACAAGATCTTTCAACGATTTTCCAGCCAAATCGGCATCAAACATTCTGCGGAAGCTAAGCAAGTTTTCTGCTAATACGCATACATCGTTTTCGTCGGCATTCAGTTCCGATGGCTGGAGGAAAACTTTGCGTGCTCCAACGTGTTGACCAGAACTTGTTAGCCTAAATACAAGGTCCTTTGACTGATCCACAGATGGAGCTCACAACTTGTTTCTATAGCTCGACCAAAGTTGATTTCTGCTACGGGTTTATACCTACAAATTAGCCTAGGCGCTTCCAAAGGGTTGATTTCGATAGGCAGGAAGTTCAGTTACAGAAATCTAGCAAGTAGAAAAAATGGAAATACAAATAGTATTTTTTTTGGTTATTATGCCAATTTGTTTTACTTTCTTAATCAAACATGTTTCCCTTACACAGTACAGAGCATAAAATATTGCCGCAACATGGGTGCAACAATTTCCAGCACCTGAAAAGTGCAATCACAATGAGCTGAGAGGATCTCATCAGGGTCTTCCTCCAACGATTGAACAGCTGGTATCAGAATCCAACACTCAGCCGGTGGATCACATACTGTATAGAACCTTAATGTATTGGTTAATATAACTCAAGAAATTACAAAACAAATCCTTACCTTTCCAATAAACCACCAAACGCATTGCCACACTTCTTTGACTTTTTCGCAACTTTTTTAAGCTTTCGTATTGGTTTCCCGGTTGTCATTCCAATGTATAGAGCAAGTACATTTAGGCTATGAACCATTTCACCGATTAGTTTAACTTGTAGTTAAAATCTGGCATTTCGTTGGTTATTTCTCTGTGGTTAAAAAAAATAACCTTGCTCCGGAGCATGATTAGATTTGACCGTTCGATAGTTAAAATTTGTTCGCGAGAAAATTGCCGTCAAATCCATTTAGTTCCAGATAACTATCAATCTGTCAAATCACAAACGGGTCGGCTTCAGGGCAAAATTTTAACCACTATGGGAAAATAACCATTGAACTGTCAAATTTTAACTAAAATTTAAAAGAATCGGTGGAATGGTTCTTACAGCCTTAAACCTTATCATAATCCACACATAAAGATAATATTTTGGCATCGTAAGCAAACGTATGTGAGTTTGTCTTTTCAACAATTGTAATTGTTTTCTTTATACCGTTCTAAATCTTCTCTGGTAAATGTTCCGGTTTTTATAGATAATATTTTGCAAACGAGTTTGCGAATACTTATCTACTTTCTATATTTCGAGAAGATAGAAAAAAAAATCAAACGATGTCAAATGGTCGACTATCGGTGAAGTTGTTCCGCAAACGTCAAATCATTTGATGCACAAAAAAATTATGTTGGTTTATTTTTCCGGTGTGACGTTGATTATTGAAATCAAAGAGAATACTAAGATGTTCCACAAATAATTAGTCAACGCTGGAATTGATTTTTGCCGGAGGATACGCTCACGTAAAAAATCTATACAATGTAGACTAACCTCTCGTTTCCTTACATCTACTCTACTTTCAGCTCCTCCCACCGTGGGATGTCTCCAAGCAGGGCATGCTGTCGTTCAAGTTTCGCACAAACGAACCGAACGGGTTAATAATTTTGAACACCGTGATACGACAGCCAAGGGTAAGATAAAACTCTCAGAACGTTGTAGATGTAGACCCATCATGTCGCTCAAATGGCTCATTATCTTTGCAGCCGGACTTCTTCGCAGTTGAACTGCTCAATGGACACATCTACATCCACATGGAGTTGGGCTCGGGAGCGGTCAAGGTACGGGCCTCACGAAGGCGGGTAGACGACGGCGTTTGGCACGAGCTGTCGTTAAGGCGAAACGGTCGAGACGGAAAAGTGGGAGTCGATGGCCAATGGAATGACTTCCGAACGCCGGGCGATTCAACGCAACTAGAGCTGGACAGTCCCATGTACGTGGGCGGCATTGGACCTCCGTATGCGGATGTGGTTATTCCTCCAGCGATTTGGACGGCTACTCTGCGGCAGGGCTTCGTGGGATGTTTAAGGGATCTAGTGCTGTCGGGGAAACCGGTCGATATAGCAGCGTACGCTAGACAGCAGGATTCAGGTATGAAACAAAATGGAAGTCACGGCTTAGATAATTTTACTACTTCAATGATCTACAATCTACAGGAGCCATCAAACCGTCCTGCCACATTGTTCCGACTCAATGCGGAGGGTCTGTATCTCCCTGTCAAAACGGGGGCCAATGTACGGAAGGATGGAACCGACCGCTTTGTGACTGTTCGGCAACACTTTTCACCGGTCCCACGTGTGGTCGTGAATCGGCAACACTGGCCTTCAACGGTTCACAGCACATGGCCATCTGGATTGGTGGCACCCAGGGAACCCGAACACAAACCGAAGAATTGGTTATCCGGTTCAAAACGTCTCGCCCGGCTGGTCTCCTACTGCTCACCAGCGCCGAGACAAGTTCATCTGACCGGCTTGAAATCGGGCTGGTGGCTGGCCGCGTCCGGGCAAACGTCAAATTAGGCGAACGCGAGAAGGTAACATCCATATAGCTTCCATTTCATACCGACATCAGGAAACTCACACACAAGTAGATTAGAACCTGAATGAAATTCTCTTTTTCTACTTTATCTACTTTTCCCTCGAATTAATCGATAAATTAAAATCTTCTTTATCATCCGCTGTAACAAAAACAAACAACACGAAGAATCTGCTGGCTGGCCAGGGAGTTCTTAATGACAATAACTGGCACACGGTGAGATTCTCCCGGCGAGCGTCCAATCTACGACTGCAAGTTGACGGGGCACCTCCCGTCAGGGGTACGTTATGTATGTATCAACAGCACCATATTTTGCCCTATTACGTGTCGTGACGTGTCGTTTCTCTTTTTTGATGATGATGAAGAAAAAACGAAAACAAAGCGAAAACGAGGCTCTCGCCTCGAATACGTTTGATAATTCGCTTCGTTTCTTGAAAAGAGCAATAATAATGAAACACTGAATTGGTATCGATCGAGCGGAAGAAAAATCGGTGTAACTTTTCACGGTCCCTCTTGGTTCTTTGCTACGAAAAACGATAAAAGTAAAAATTAAACCAGAGAAAGTCGACCCATTGTTCCGAATCCCATCCACTACAATCCTACGAAAACAACCAGACAATGAAAGCAAGAAAAAACTCATTAGCTATCATCTTTCGTTACTTCACCAGCATTTGCGACTGCCACAATCACTATCAAACAGAAAAACCGAACCTCAAACAAAACAAACCGCCAACAAAAGCGTGTCAATATCAAACTACCCTTTTCGTTCAATTGAATACAACCATTTTGTTTCATTCTGTTTCGCTGTTCTGCTACTATCATGTCCCAGATTATCATCATCACCTCATATCGTGCAGCTGGAAAACAAAATCGTTACAATCAAACCAAATTGCGAAGACTGAATAGGATGTCAGGACAGCATCATAGTCGCCAATATGTACCCCATCGATTCACCACCCAGGGAAACAATTAGAAGTCATTATAATTTCCCATTCATTTTAAATGGAGCATTCTCAATTGATTCACTTTTGATTTTGTTCATTGAACATCATCATCTGATATTACAATCAAAGCAAAAAATATGATATTTTAACCAAACACGTGACTTCGAATTCAATCAAGCGAGCGACACAAAAACAATACTCATCACAATCAGCCGTCATTGAGCTGAAAAATTCATTCTCACCCACCATCTGTTCGATTCGAATATTGCGCTGCCGACGCGGGGATGATAAGGGATGCGTCGATGAATAATAACTAACTGACAAACATGGAAATAGCAATAGCAATTAACATAACGACAGACTTACTTCCAGTGAACGAGTGCGTGCATTCAATTATTTTCTGTCACGTCGAACGTTCATAATCGTCACTGCTGCACAATGTGCAATTAACTCGTGGTTTCTAGCTTTATTGGTTTCTAGAATTGCAATGAATCAGTTTCATCTAGGGCTAGGCTGGCCCTTTTCTTCGTATTATATGTATACAAATTGTTCAATATTTTGTTATGTCGTAAATCTCGTTCAACCTCAAAATTTTACTAAACAAATGTCCGCCGTGAAATTTTTTTGCGAATATGAGACAACTAACTGTGGTACGATCAAAATTTCTCATATTATCAGTTAGGTGTCACGCAACGAACAAAATTATTAGAGTTAGTTTTCTCGAAGTATTTCCGGAGGAATTCCTGACGGAACTTTCGGAGGAATTCCTGACGGAACTTCCGGAGGAATTCCAGACGAAACTTCCGGAGAAATTCCTGACGGAACTTCCGGAGGAATTCCTAACGGAACTTCCAGAGGAATTCCTGAACTTCCGAGGGAATTCCTGGTGGAACTTCTGGAGAAATTCCTGACGGAACTTCCGGAAAAATTCCTGACGGAACTTCCGGAAAAAATCCTGACAGAACTTCCGGAAGAATTTCTAATCGACCTGACGGACCTTCCGGAGAAATTCCTGTCGGACTTTCCGGAAGAATTCCTGATGGAAATTCCTAAGGAATTCCTGGCGGAACTTCCAGAGGTGTTGCTGGCGGATTTCCCGAAGGAATTCCTGGTGGAACTTCCTGGGGAATCCCTTGCAGAGCTTCCTGGGAAATCTCTGGCGGAACGAATTCCTGGCGGAACTTCCTAAAGAATTTCTGACGGAACTTCCGGAGGGTTTCCAGACGGAACTTCCGGTGGAATTCCTGACGGAACTTCCGGAAGAATTTTTAATCGACCTAACGGACCTTCCAGAGGAATTCTGACGGACTTTCCGGAAGAATTTCTGATGGAAATTCCGGAGAAATCCCTGACGGAACTTCCAGAGGTGTTGCTGGCAGCATATCCGGCGGAATTCCTGGTAGAACTTCCTGGGGAATTCCTTGCGGAACTTCCTGTGAAATCTCTGGCGA
>NW_026943077.1:0-68814 GCF_024139115.2 Armigeres subalbatus
GAGAACCCGATCAGGAATGCTTAACAAAATTATAACTCAATTCTATCAATTGTTGTTATTTGAAACAACGTGTGTTATAATTAGATAATTCGATAAAAATGTGTATTCGGTCAGTTTTATTTCATATCAAAATTATAACAACATTAGTTATGAATATTTTCACTAAATAATTGCCTACATTTTTTTGTAGACATAGGAAAAAAATCGGAGGTAATCACCTTCAGTATAACTCACGGGGATGACAAGCTACGCCATCTTTGTCACATCTTTTCTGAGTCACCAATACGAGTGCACTGCGAATGCAACACAAACAACTTCCAGGGTGAAAATGATATAAAACGAACGAAGGCATAGACAGTGCCTTACTCAAGTAGCATTCTAAAGAATTGAGCAAATAAGTTGAACATTCTTAAGTTTAAAGCATGAAATCGAGTCTAAAATAGTTTTAATTTATAGTTCGTTCATTTTTTCTCTATTTTCTCATGATTGTATCATGTTGCATTATTGAATGAAATGGGTGTTTTGCATCATATTCTCCTGTAAAAACGTAAACATTCAAAATTAGCGCAAATACTATTGCAAAAAAAATCAGTATTGGGGTGATTTGACACTGGGGGATGAATTTATCACCCAGAAAAGCACGAACAGGCGAACCTGTCAAAACCTATAGTGAAAAAATTGGGTGTCGTTCCCCTGGTATAACTTGAACCCGCTCGATATTAATATATAGCTGGAACAAAGTTAATTGCCTACATTATGGATGGAAATCCGGCGTGGTAGCGTACCAAATTTCTATCCGTGATGTAGGCAATTACCTTGAAAGTAGATTTTTGTACAGAAAAATTATATCAACGTTTGTTATAATGTTGATGAGCGATTCCAAGCAACAGCATCAAAATTTAAGAAAATTTTTAATTCATGATTTTCTATTGAGTTGAAACTTTGCACAGTTTTTCAATTTCATCTAAATCGTCATTTTTCGATATCAAATCTTCATATTGAGTCACGACTAACTTTTCAAAAGGGTGTATGTGAAAATGGTTCAAAAATATTTAAAAAGCTGCACAGCAAAAACGGAATGTTCGATTGTTATGATTTTTCAGCAAAGTTAGACAACTAAATGGTGATTCTTAAGAAAATGTGCACAGTAAAAAAAAATTTTTTTTGCCTTTAAAAATATCATTTTTGTCACAAAAACTCAAATATCTCAAAACCCTATCTTTTTTCGAACGTAATTTTTTTAGGGAAAACGGTCCATTATATTAGCTATCTACCATAAAAATTTTGTGATGGTAAACTAATAAACAAAAAAGTTATGACATTTCAAACATTTCACAATTTTCACATATAGTAAACAAAAAAAAATTTCCGTGTATTTTTTTTTCAAGAATCGCAGTTTGATGCTGATTTTATTGTTAAGGGCCTTGCGTGAGTTAAACAAGTTGTTTGTATGATATTTCATATTTATGTATTCATCGATATTATGTATATTATATGTATGAATATTATATGTATAAATAAATAAAAATGAATTAATATTATCCTAAGTATTAAATTAAATGTGGCAGTTACACAATGTTGTTATAGAAACTCTAAGAGTTTTGGGTTTGAATTTTGGTATGGGTTATGATATCATGAAAACAGTTTATTAATACTTATTTTTTCTTTATTTTTATTCAAATTTTTTCAAATATCGAACACTTTTGAATTATTATCAGCACAGTTTGAGTATAGTTTTGCTTTAATTTTATTTTCCGACAATGGAATGAAACAGTGAAATTTTTGGGTTCCTTGGATCGTTTTCGCGTTATTAAATTGCTCGCTGAGCTCTGAAGCCTTTATTTCGTACTCTTCAGTAGTAGTAAAACAAAATGATAATTTGGTTAAATCTTTTTCTTTTCTACGATTTGCCCAATCAGTTCTTTCGCAGTTTTAATTGGATGCTCACGTTCTTTGGCTAAACTTGCTCTTGTGGCCATGCGCTTTATTGTTCCTCCAATAGCATCACAAGGACCTTTGCCATGTGATGTAGCAAAAATGCCATTCTGCATCAATTCCGTACATTGATTTAAATTGACATAGACTCGAAAATTCTTACGATTTTTGTACTGCGACGCTGCTCCATCAGACATGAAATATATCTTTTTGACTTCTTTATGCTTATCAACGCGTAAAAGTTAATCATTTTCAATGAACAAGTTTACGGATACTGAATCGTGTCTTAAATCTTCGGAAATTATAATAAAACTTAAGTGTTCAATTTGCGTACTTCCATTAAAATAAATAACGAATGGATGAATTGTAGCTTGTTGTACGTTCCAGTGATGGGACTGCACTTCATCTTGCAATACAAAGCTGTAATTTTCAGAAAAATCACAAATGACTAAAAATTCACCATTTTGTAATGTATTTTTCGTATTTTTTAAAAAGCTGGATTGTTCTGTTTTAATGAAATCGTGAGGGATTAAACTTTCTAATTTCAAGCAAAAATATGACACAAACTCATTTACAGGTTTTACAATAGTTTCTATGTCACACCTATCCGTGGTCACCCATTGCTCAAATGATAACTGATCAATATATTTTTCTTCAAACTCAGCGAATAAAGTATTTTCCAATGATGAAGAATCTGGACAATCCGAACAAGATCGTAGATAGCAATTTGATGTTGTATTTTCACACAAAAGACTACCAGTTAACATTTTAATATCCTTTGTTAAATTGATTCTTTTCAAACTATGTAAAATAAGATTAATATTCTCATGGGTTGTGCACACACACACATTATGTGTTCCTGAATTGGAAAGAAGCTTACATTGCCTTGGCCGAAGGCTTGCAAATGAGGAAAAACCTATTTTAATATTATCGTGAATTTCCTTGAAGCGTGTGTACGCTTCTTTCAAAGTCGTCATCATTAATCGTTTTGGATTGCTTGACGCTTTCCATCTTTTTTTACTGATACATAATCTTTTTGACCAGGCATAGCTCGACTTACTTCATCATCTTCAAAATATTGAACTACTATTTCTTTTGTCTCATCTGTTAATGCAGTACTAGACCTAGTATTTTTGGTTGAAAGACAGTTATTCTTCAATTGTTTTGCCTCTTTTACTGTATTTCTATTGGTTTTGAACTCATCAATGGCGTCCTGACCACGAACTTGGCAGCATCGACAAAATCAATAATTTTTCTTTCCTTGTCGTGGCTGCATTCGAGAACCTTTCCTTCATATTTATAATTACCTCATCGTAGTCTGTATTTTCCACATCATCAGGTCCTAATTTGAAGAGGTTTCTTCGTACAGCTTCGTTTATTTCACGGTATTTTTTCTCCGGGTAATAAACGTAGTCCATCTTACTCCATTTAATCGGAGTCACTTTTATCCCAGCTATGCCCTCGTTAAAGCGTTCGATGTTGACCTTTTGGATACACTCATCTTCCGATTGATTTGTTGAAACAGATTTCGCTGATGGTACGGTGGCAAGGCTCTCAGCACTTAATACTTCTGGTAATTCTTCAGTTGTTGTCGATACATCTGGCAATTCCTCAGTTGCTGTCGTTTTCGAACTTCCTGCGCTCTGCTCAACCGATGATATACAGATTGCTCTTTTGTCAACGTTTAGACGGCAGGACGTGCAAATGCGTAAATTTGTATTCAATGTGGACATTGGAGCATAACCAGTCGCTTTCAGTTTATCTATGGTGCTTTCGGTGAGATTTCGTAACTCTTTTGAACACTTTTTTCCATCAAACGGTCTACAACAGTTGAGAAAGCGGCTACTCATGTTGTTCGTAATATTTCAATAAACAAAATCACTTTTAAGTTTTTACTGACTAGTTTGGTGTCATTTGCTTGACTGAAGAAAAAAATTACTATAAGATCTTTAACAACCTTAGTAGTAGTAAATTTTTTGCTTTTTCGTGAGCATTGTCATGGTATGTACCTATCATGCATTTGTTGTTGTTGAAGATACCCGTTTCCTCCCGATCATAAAGTCTATTCTCTAAGAGGTATATTTTTTGCAGGTAAACTATAGACGTACATGTGTATATAAATCTTTGATTTTGCAGCTTTTGTCTTAAAAATAACATTTCTGATATGTTTCTATCAACGTTATTATCAACAGGTTTCAACACTATTAAAAGAATTTTTCGCCAGTCACGTGCAATGAAAATTATGACACTATCAATACTTTTGATCACAACAGTGGATCGTGTCTAAGTTTCTTATAGATGCTATGAATAATTAAATCAAAATATCATGAAAACAACTTGTTTAAATCACGTCCCTTAACAATAAAATCTGCATCAAACTGCAATTCTCGAAATAACTTACACAGAAAAAAATTTTACTAAATGTGAAAATTGTGAAATGTTTGAAATGTCATAACTTTTTTGTTTATTAATTTACCATCACCAAATTTTTATGGTAGATAGCTAATATAATGGACCGTTTTCCCTAAAAAAATTACGTTCGAAAAAAGATAGGGTTTTGAGATATTTGAGTTTTTGTGACAAAAATGATATTTTTAAAGGCAAAAAAAATTTTTTTTTTACTGTGCACATTTTCTTAAGAATCACCATTTAGTTGTCTAACTTTGCTGAAAAAATCATAACAATCGAACATTCCGTTTTTGCTGTGCAGCTTTTTAAATATTTTTGAACCATTTTTACATACACCCTTTTGAAAAGTTAGTCGTGACTCAATATGAAGATTTGATATCGAAAAATGACGATTTAGATGAAATTGAAAAACTGTGCAGAGTTTCAAATATTTTCGAAATGGTCGCTCAGGATCGACTGACATGCCCCCGTGGAATGCCTCTGATATGAAGGTATCAACCTCTGTTTTAATTATGTTACGGCTAGAGGTATTTTTGATATATTTTTTGTTATTTTAACAACTAACCAGCAAAATTTATAACACATTTTGTTACAATATTTTTCTGAAATAAATAACTCCCCTTTACTATGTCTGAAACTTGATTATGCATATGTACAACATGTGATAGATTTAGTTCGGAAAAGGTATTGGAGGGTAACCGCCCCTTCGGTGGGGTTTGATCCCACGACCCCAGTGGGATCAAACCCCACCGAAGGGGCGGTTACCCTCCAATACCTTTTCCGAACTAAATCTATCACATGTTGTACATATGCATAATCAAGTTTCAGATATAGTAATTAATTTCCACTCCGGGTGGCTTAATACCCGGCATATAGGCAATTAACTTTGAATGTACTAACTCCCCTTGTTATAATTTTGTTATGCATTCTTGATCGGGAATGGGTCACTGTCTCAACAACTTAGAATTTATGTATAATGGAATCATTATTTCTGAAGACAAGAGAACTAAAGTATGAGATTTTTTTTTTACACACATCAGAGCGATGCCCTAATCTCACTCCCAGCCCCATTGCCATCCCCGTTGCTTTTATTTTCCGACAACCATGGTGGATAGCCACCGATGTCAAGAAGACGACTGCCCTCCTACTGATCGCATCTACTAGCGCAACCAGACATTTCACTTTTATTAGAAAATAGTATTGGCGTCGACTGTGATAGAAAATCGGTCCACTCTGGTAGAATGAAACACATTTTTTAATTGCTGCGAGTATTGTTATAATTTAATCAAAATTCCGCAAGATCGAAATTAGAAACCACTGAATGCAACCCCAGGAGGAAATACAAGTTTCCGAGGCATGTAATGGCAAGCGAGCACGTGAAGAACGTGTTGATTGTAAAGTCACATTCTTGCCTGCGGCGGGGTTTGCGATTTTCACACGGAGCTCGAGAATCGCAATAGTTTTGTAATGTCTGGCGGCTGGTTAATGGAGTCAACTGTTTCGACGACGCAACGGCCACATCGCCACGAACACGTTGCTAATATGTGCGAAAGCGTGGAATTACGGCATACGGAATCCCCCGGATATTACTGGTTCGTAAATTATGGCTTTGCATTACGATTACGATACAATTGCACCTGTAAATACGTTATACATATGTATATCGCCTGAAGGTACTTGGGTATTGAGAATTTTTCCAATTTATAATTAAATTCGCGATTCGATATAAATAATAATAAAAAATAATATTAATAGTAGTAATTTGAAACCAGGACCCCCATTGAAATGATCCTCAAAAGCATAACTGTATTTATAGAAATGATCGTCTTGACAGTGCTCTTAACATAATCCTCATAAATTATTTTCTTCATTTTGAAGTTTTTGAAACCTTGGGTGTTTCTGTTGAATCACATTTCAGGAAATTCTTCCTCATAGCCTACTCACCTGTTCAATGTAATGGGCAGCAAACGAATTCAATAAAAGCTGATCTCCAAATCCACAAATCCATTTTTTCACAATTGGCGACTTCAAAACACCGTTCATGGAAGAATGTTAGAAGCAATTCCAACGGTATAATTTTATTTGAAGGCTGTTCTGAGGCCAAATATCACCAAAAGTGATATTGACTATGGTCTCCTATCGTTTACGAATCTAATTGAGATTTGCAAAATAAATCAAGAGATTATCACCTGTCATAAGACGAGTTTGAACAATCCCATTGAATTCCACCACTTAATTGTATCCTGACAGATACGTATTTCGACCTCAACAGTAAGGCCGTCTTCAGTGTCTTGTACTTGACTCGACTTGAAGAAAATGATCGCAGCTTACACTATTTATACTATGCGTAGGTATAATAATTTATCTAGGTACTTATCTTACTACGGTGCTTATTTCTACTCGCTTGATGCGCTTAATGCTTAGGTATAAACTTGAAGAGCCAGGAGCTACCATTTCCTTGATCTTTATTCAACAACCGCGTTTGTACCTGTCGGTAGATTTCCAAGCTCTCAGCAACATCAAGTTTCCACGGAGAAGAGACATTTCTTAAAATTTTAATGTTTGATGTCGTAATTGAATGATTTTCCTGATATACATGTTCAGCTACCTTAGACCTAAACTCATAATTTAATCCCTTGTCAGTTTCCCTCTTAGCCTTACTTACTTCTGCAATATGTTCTTTGAACCTTACATCTAACGATCTTTTGTTTGACCTACATATACTTTATCACACTGTGAACAATTAATTTGATAAACCCCGGCCTTATTTAACATTTCTACTCTATCCTTTGTGGAGCCCAACAGTGTCTTCAGTTGATTGCTTCTGCTGGAGAATACTAAATCGATGCCGAATTTCCTCAGTCGATGGCGTAGCTGGTGGGTGATGTGTCGATCATAGGGGACCGATACCCTCTTCAGCGGTTCATCGATCGGTGTTAGTGTTGTCAGTTCGTTTTTCCGTAGGTTCCTCTGCTTCTTGTTGATGATTGCTTGTATTGTTCTTTCCTTGTATCCATTGATCCTCGCTGTTTCCAAGATGTGTTGTAGCTCCTTCGTTTTTCCTTCTTCGCTCAGGGGAATCGTCTGCATCCTGTGGATCATGTGATGAAAATCTGCCATTTTGTGCTGATACGAATGATTTGATGTGTATGGGATGACTCTCATGGTGTTGGTGGGCTTCCTGTAGATTTCGAAGTCTAATGTTGCATTTGTTCCCTTGATAACCAGTAGATCCAAGAAAGGTAATTTACCTTCCTTTTCCTCCTCGTGGGTGAATTTGATGTCTTTATGCACGTTGTTTATCGCTTCCAAAATCCTGGGTAGATCTTTCCGGTTGATGATGCTGAAAATGTCGTCCACGTATCTCCACCACTTCTCAGGTAGTACTCCTTGTTCCTCTAGGTTGTCCTCCAAATTCGCCATGAATAATTCGCATAGAAACGGTGATAGCGGATTTCCATAGGTGCACCCTTCGTTTGTTTGTAGAAGCTTCCACGGAATGTAAAGTAGTTCTCATTCATGCATAATCTTGCAAGCTTGAGATACATCTTTACCTTTCCTCGCCATGTTGTATCCGTCCGTTGGCCTAGTAGCCAATCCTCCAAAGGTTCAGAGCATCCTTCACTGGAACGCTTGGGAACAATGCCGCTACGTCCAATGATACCATAATGTCCTCTTCTCCGATGTTTCCTGATTCCAATATCCACTTGGTGAACTTCTTGGTGTTTACAACTGATCTGCTGGGGAACGGCGTCGGCATACTCTTGAACTACTTGACTAACCACATGGCCAAGTTTTGTGTATGGGATCCCACTGATGAAACTATTTCTCGCATCTCTGTACCTGGCTTATGTATCTTTGGTAGTCCTTTGATCCTTGGTAAAACAGGGTTCGTCATTTTAACGCGGGCTTCTCCGATGATCGTCTTGCATTCCTTTATCGTTTTATCCGTAAGTCGGATTAGTCCGGGTAGTGGGTCCACTCTCAAATGCCTGTATGGTCCTCCGTTGATTTTTGTCGTCATCTGTTCATCGTAGTCCTCGTAGATACATAAGCCAGGTACAGAGATGCGAGAAATAGTTTCATCAGTGGGATCCCCTACACAAAACTTGGCCAAGTGGTTAGTCAAGGAGTTCCAGAGTATGCCGAAGCCGTTCCCCAGCAGATCAGTTGTAAACACCCAGGAGTTCACCAAGAGGATATTGGAATCAGGAAACATCGGAGAAGAGGACATCATGGTATCATTCGACGTAGCGGCATTGTTCCCAAGCGTTCCAGTGAAGGATGCTCTGAACCTTTTGGAGGATTGGCTACTAGGCCAACGGACGGATACAACATGGCGAGGAAAGGTAAAGATGTATCTCAAGCTTGCAAGATTATGCATGAATGAGAACTACTTTACATTCCGTGGAAGCTTCTACAAACAAACGAAGGGTGCACCTATGGGAAATCCGCTATCACCGTTTCTATGCGAATTATTCATGGCGAATTTGGAGGACAACCTAGAGGAACAAGGAGTACTACCTGAGAAGTGGTGGAGATACGTGGACGACATTTTCAGCATCATCAACCGGAAAGATCTACCCAGGATTTTGGAAGCGATAAACAACGTGCATAAAGACATCAAATTCACCCACGAGGAGGAAAAGGAAGGTAAATTACCTTTCTTGGATCTACTGGTTATCAAGGAACAAATGCAACATTAGACTTCGAAATCTACAGGAAGCCCACCAACACCATGAGAGTCATCCCATACACATCAAATCATTCGTATCAGCACAAAATGGCAGATTTTCATCACATGATCCACAGGATACAGAAGATCCCCTGAGCGAAGAAGGAAAACGAAGGAGCTACAACACATCTTGGAAACAGCGAGGATCAATGGATACAAGGAAAGAACAATACAAGCAATCATCAACAAGAAGCAGAGGAACCTACGGAAAACGAACTGACAACACTAACACCGATCGATGAACCGCTGAAGAGGGTATCGGTCCCCTATGATCGACACATCACCCACCAGCTACGCCATCGACTGAGGAAATTCGGCATCGATTTAGTATTCTCCAGCAGAAGCAATCAACTGAAGACACTGTTGGGCTCCACAAAGGATAGAGTAGAAATGTTAAATAAGGCCGGGGTTTATCAAATTAATTGTTCACAGTGTGATAAAGTATATGTAGGTCAAACAAAAAGATCGTTAGATGTAAGGTTCAAAGAACATATTGCAGAAGTAAGTAAGGCTAAGAGGGAAACTGACAAGGGATTAAATTATGAGTTTAGGTCTAAGGTAGCTGAACATGTATATCAGGAAAATCATTCAATTACGACATCAAACATTAAAATTTTAAGAAATGTCTCTTCTCCGTGGAAACTTGATGTTGCTGAGAGCTTGAAATCTACCGACAGGTACAAACGCGGTTGTTGAATAAAGATCAAGGAAATGGTAGCTCCTGGCTCTTCAAGTTTATACCTAAGCATTAAGCGCATCAAGCGAGTAGAAATAAGCACCGTAGTAAGATAAGTACCTAGATAAATTATTATACCTACGCATAGTATAAATAGTGTAAGCTGCGATCATTTTCTTCAAGTCGAGTCAAGTACAAGACACTGAAGACGGCCTTACTGTTGAGGTCGAAATACGTATCTGTCAGGATACAATTAAGTGGTGGAATTCAATGGGATTGTTCAAACTCGTCTTATGACAGGTGAAAACATTCCACTAAAAAGCTCAAAATAATTTTCTTATCAAGAGATTATATAAAAAAAAAAAAAAAAAAGATATAAAATCACCGAGTGATGATAGCATTTTCTACTATCTCATCAAAAACTTCGAGAGAGTTCTTTATTATTTTTGATTAATTTATTCAACAAATGTTTCCAGTTGGTATACTTTCCAGACACAAAAAACATCAATTTTAAAGCCATTCAACTGATGTTTCTAGCTATCGTCCAATGAGATTACTTTCTCCAATAAGTAAGCCGTTTGAACAGCAGTTAAACCGTTTGTTTGAGAAACTGCATATGTGACATTTTTGGTCAAAATAAGATAGTTACAGGGGTTAGGCAAAATGATTGAGATAGGCAAAATTTGGCCCAAATTCAAATCCTTATAACTTTTTGAAAAATTGATGAAATTGGACAAAACCGGAAGCATTCGACGGCAAATTTAGTCAAGATTTAGGAACATGTGCGGTCACGAATACTGGCCACCGGACACCGGAGATGTTCCGGATTTTCGGAGGCCATGTCAAAAACACATTTTTTCTGCCGCTCGTATTTTTGTGTGGTTTGAAGTTACATCGATAAACAATATTTTCCTAGAAACTAGATCTTATTGAAAATCGAATGCGGGCTGTTGCGCTAAGATCCGTTCAAAAATATCCGAGATATGGCCATTTCAGTGAACCTGGTTCCGGATACTGTGGTCAATTATGTATATCCTTCCAATCACGTATATATTATCCGGTACCATATCAATATTGGTATCAAACTTCAAGATTTTTCATGGAGATGCTTCAGGAAGCATATGCAGGACGATCAGTTGCCCTGACCACTCTGTAGTAGTTTCCAGGTGCCCCGGAGGAAGTGGCCAATTTGAAAAACGTTCAGAATAGAGTTTCCATCCCGGGACATCCCGGGACAAAAAATCCCGGGATTCAGGAAAATTCGGGATTTCCCGATTCCCGGGATATTATTTTTGAAATCCCGAAAATCCCGGGATACCCGGGACAAAAATACTGTTTCACTTCCGGTTCGCAAACAGTGTAATTTTTCTTCTTACAAAAGTTATTTGTTTTGAAGAAACCCAACTTACCTGATAAACTCATATCATATGTTTATACCTCCCATCAGACATGATTTTTTCTCCAAGTTTGTTTATTTGGTAGGGTCAGGCATGTATACGGGGCCAAGGTTTTTTGTGATGCACAATCGATATCATCTTATTATTACATTTAGTAAGAGAGGAACAGACAATATCGGAGAGTTAATAGAACACCTTCACAAAAAATATTAGATTCCCCTTCACCACTCACTGGAGGACTACTGACTGATGTTTTTTACAGCAGCTACAGCTCTCAATTAATTAAACGACAAGTATCTACAGTACAAGATCAGCTACATCTATTTGGCGCCTTCTTTCTACCCATCTCCCGTCTACAGCTAGGTTGTGTACACTAGCTGATAGTCGCCTTGCTAATCTCCTCGCGCCATCCAACATTGAGGCAGTCTTCCTGAGCTTCTTGCCTCCAAAACAATTCTTGATCCAATTCATGTCCTTGCAATCGACGTTCGTACAACAAACTTTCCAGCACATGCGCAAGTACAAGTACCACGATGCTCTACCAATTTTTTTTATTTCGGTACTTGCTGCTAACCAGCTGACCAAAGCTTCGCTTGGACTCCTACTGACCAACTAGCAAGCTACCGAAAGTTCGAACCTCACACTAAATTCTGTACGGCGCTACCCATGATTTTCGCAGCCAATGCACGATGCCACGAGACTTATGCGCCCGATCCATGGATCCCGGATTGTGATTACGTTTCTGTAGATAATCCATCGACACTATGTTTAAAATCTGAAATCTTCCTGGACCATAATCTGTTCCAGGGTTGTTAATCGATAAATTATCGTCGTTAATTTAACGCCTACTTCGATAACAATAACGGTTGTACGATGATATTTCGTTGACGATAAAGTGAGCGTTGATTTAACGTTATCGTTATCGAGTACTCGTTGATTTATCGATAATTATCGATTCTACTGTGCATCTTCCATCTTTTCGTCACTAGGGTATTGAATGCAATCCCAGCATCTGTCTAAACCCAATGCATATTCAAAACAATGCAGAAAGTCAAGCCGACTGCAACCGCCAGCGAACCCTTCTTCTCGGACTCGGCGATCATATATTCCAAAAGGGCACTCTTCCTTCCGAGAAAAACGTGAATATTATTTGCTTCTTGAAATAATTAATATTGAGCATCTTAGGGGAAAATGTTACAAGGTTAAAAAAATTTAGAATTGAATTGAGTTTCAATTTGAACTCTGTATTATCTGGCCTTTCTAAAATAAGAACTTTACCCTTGAATAAAATCGTTTTTAAATCAAAATATAAGTTTTCTTAGGAAACATCGAAAAATCCCGGGATCCCGGGATTTCCCGGGATATACGAACAACTTCATCCCGAATCCCGGGACAACGAAAATGGCCGGGAAATGGAAACTCTAGTTCAGAACCCTATCAATATGGGTATCAAACTTCAAGATTTTTCTTGGAGATGCTTCAGGAAGCATATTCAGGACGATCAGTTGCCCTGACCACTCTGTGGTAGGTTCCAGGTGCCCCGGGGAAGTGGCCAATTTGAAAAACGTTCAGAACCCTATCAATATGGGTATCAAACTTCAAGATTTTTCATGGAGATGCTTCAGGAAGCATATTCAGGACGATCAGCTGCCCTGACCACTCTGTAGTAGGTTCCAGGTGCCCCGGGGGAAGTGGCCAATTTGAAAAACGTTCAGAGCCCTATCAATATGGGTATCAAACTTCAAGTTTTTTCATGGAGATGCTTCAGGAAGCATATTCAGGACGATGAATTGCCCTGACCACTCTGTGGTAGGTTCCAGGTGCCCCGGGGGAAGTGGCCAATTTGAAAAACGTTCAGAACCCTATCAATATGGGTATCAAACTTCAAGATTTTTCATGGAGATGCTTTAGGAAGCATATTCAGGATGGTCAGTTGCTCTGACCACTCTGTAGTAGGTTCAATGTGCCCCGGGGGAAGTGGCCAATTTGAAAAACGTTCAGCACCCTATCAATATGGGTAACAAACTTCAAGATTTTTCATGGAGATGCTTCAGGAAGCATATTCAGGACGATCAATTGCCCTGACCACTCTGTGGTAGGTTCCAGGTGCCCCGGGGAATTTGCCAATTTGAAAAACGTTCAGAATCCTATCAATATGGTTATCAAACTTCAAGATTTTTCATGAAGATGCTTTAGGAAGCATATTCAGGACGATCAGTTGCCCTGACCACTATGTAGTAGCTTCCAGGTGCCCCGGGGGAAGTAGCCAATTTGAAAAACATTCAGAACCATATCAATATGGGTATCAAACCTCAAGATTTTTCGAGGTGATACTTTTAAATGCATTTTAGAACCAGCAGCTGTCATGACCACTCTGTAGTAGATTCCAGGTGTCCTGGGAAAGTGGCCAATTTGCAAAATGTTCGAAACCATATCAAAATGAGCATCAAAGTTCAAGGTTTTTCATGGAGATGCTTTTGGACTCTCCTCCAAAACGCTCATTAGACTGATCTACCTCTATGGCCACGAAAGTTGGATGTTGCTGGCGAAGGACCAACGCGCTCTTGGAGTTTCCGAATGGAAGGTGTTGCGGACTATTTATGGTGGGGTGCAGATGGAAGCCAATGGAGGTGGTGGTGGAGGTCAATGAACCACGAGTTGTAACTGTTAGGAGAACTACCCACACGGTACAATTTTGGCGGTTACGATGGGCCGGGCAGGAAGCCAGAATGTCAGACGATAACCCGATTGAGATGATGCTTCGATAATAATCCGACCGGTACAAGAAGAAGAGGCGTACAGCGGTCACGGTGAATCGACCAAGTGGAACGCGACCTGCGGATCTTTCGCAAAAATGAAAAACAGACGTCATATTCAGGATTTGTCATCATATCAACAAATACCTTGTCTTCCAAAATAATTTAATAATCGGCAGGCTTCACTTTGCCCTTAAGTGCCATAATAGGACCATGGCCATGTCAAGATATAGCACCCCACACAATTGCTAAGTCATGCTTGCGACCTGCTGCCATTGATGGCAGGCCATCTTACACTTGGTCGATCCACCGTGACCGCATCGCGCCTCTTCTTCTTGTACCGGTCGGATCATTATCGAGCACCATCTCAATCGGGTTGTCGTCTGACATTCTGGCTACATGCCCGGCCCACCGTAACCGCCAAAATTGTACCATGTGGTAGTTCTCCTAACAGTTACAACTCGTGGTTCATTGGCCTCCACCACCACCTCCATTGGCTTCCATCTGCACCCCACCATAAATAGTCCGCAACACCTTCCATTCTGAAACTCCAAGGGCGCGTTGGTCCTTCGCCAGCAACATCCAACTTTCGTGGCCATAGAGGCCGACCAGTCTAATGAGCGTTTTGTAGATGGTCAACTTCGTGCGGCGGCGAACTCTATTCGACAGGAGAGTCCAAAAGCATCTCCATGAAAAACCTTGAACTTTGATAATGAGTATTGAGTATTTAATATGGTTTCGAACATTTTGCAAACTGGCCACTTTCCCAAGACACCTGGAACCTACTACAGAGTGGTCAGGGCAACTGATCGTCCTGAATATGCTTCCTGAAGCATCTCCAAGAACAATCTTGAAGTTTGATACCCATATTGATAGGGTTCTGAACGTTTTTCAAATTGGCCACTTCCCCCGGGGCACCTGGAAGCTACCACAGAGTGGTCAGAGCAACTGATCATCCTGAATATGCTTCCTGAAGCATCTTCATGAAAAATCTTGAAGTTTGATACCCATATTGATAGGGTGCTGAACGTTTTTCAAATTGGCCACTTCCCCCGGGGCACCTGGAACCTACCACAGAGTGGTCAGGGCAACTGATCGTCCTGAATATGCTTCCTGAAGCATCTCCAAGAAAAATCTTGAAGTTTGATACCAATATTGATATGGTACCGGATAATATATACGTGATTGGAAGGATATACATAATTGACCATAGTATCCGGAACCAGGTTCACTGAAATGGCCATATCTCGGATATTTTTCAACGGATCTTAGCGCAACAGCCCGCATTCGATTTTCAATAAGATCTAGTTTCTAGGAAAATATTGTTTATCGATGTAACTTCAAACCACACAAAAATACGAGCGGCAGAAAAAATGTGTTTTTGACATGGCCTCCGAAAATCCGGAACATCTCCGGTGTCCGGTGGCCAGTATTCGTGACCGCACATGTTCCTAAATCTTGACTAAATTTGCCGTCGAATGCTTCCGGTTTTGTCCAATTTCATCAATTTTTCAAAAAGTTATAAGGATTTGAATTTGGGCCAAATTTTGCCTATCTCAATCATTTTGCCTAACCCCTGTATACAGTCTTCAAGGTGCAGCCCCGCGCAAATGTTTATTCGTGCTGCCGCACTCGAATGAACATTCGCTTCGGGCTCGAACGTGCACTCGTAAAAATGAACATGAACCCGAGCGTAGGCTGGATGCTCATGTTTTGCACCGCGCTCACAGCGGCGCTCGAACATTGATGTTTTCAGCGCGGCTGTGAGCGCCGCTTTGAGCACGGTACAAAACATCGGACACAATCAACAGACATTGCGTGGTTGGCTTGGCTTAGCATTTTGGTGTTTTAATATAATTGAATTTCAATGGTTCAATGATACTTTGTTCGTAAAAGTGAAAAAGAACTTATTTATCATCTTATTATGCGCGTAGATATTTGAAATATCCTCAATGACAGAGTAAGAGGACATTCTACGAAAAACATAAGCATAAGAAAAGTCCAACCCCGTACTTCTAACCATTTTTAATTGAATATCCTTTAGACTTGTTGAGAAGAGTTTCAAAAATTCTTTCGGTTGCTTCCCTGTGCAGATTTTTTTTTAAATATTGTCTTTACGCTACTTCTTCGACTTTGAAAAAGGTGGGAACTTTAAGTTTTTTATAATTTCTTTTAAAAGTCGCACTACTTGCACTGACTTATCTCTACACAAGTGAAAAATTGTCTTATGAATGTGTATACTGGGGTCACTTTTTAAAGGGACTTCATGAATCACGCGATTTTTTAGGCGGAATTCGACATTTACACCGTTTTTCTACGCGAATTTGTTTACAAAGTTTTTTACGCGGTTGTACGTTGAACGTATTCCCCTCGTAAAGACCGGCCTCATTGTATTTGATTCAAGCGCGTTGGAATGGGGTTATATTTGAAAATGCCGCTAAAGTTTACGATATTGGAGGACGGTTTTGTAATCCGAGATTTGTTTACCTTCAGTCATTATCAAAGTACATCATCGGAAATCATGTTCAAATAATCAAATATGGATCGTATATTTTGTATATGCAGGGTACCTGTCGCAGAACCCGAAATTTATAGAATTTTACGTAATGTGACTATGTTGTCCGGCACTGCGGGATTTCTCTCTACTTGGGATGGAAATGTGTGTACATATATTGGCAATGCACGATTATATAAGCTTCCATGTGAAATGGAATTATTGAATAACTAATGCATAAATTTTAACTCACGTACCTTACTATGTATCTACCTACTGTAGAAAAAAAAAACAATTATATATGTTCAACATAATTTGTTGAGGGTTTGTGGAAAACAAAATAAGTTGACACACAGTTTACAATATCGCAATGGGTCAACATTTCAACTGCAACTTGACTTGTTTTGAACTAAGTGTTCCCTATTAGCATTGAAAGCAAACCGTTATAATTGAGGCTTTTCTATGCCTGCCATTGTATATACATGTGTTTTGTGTATCTTATGTAGCAAACACAATGAATATTCTATGCCCAGGGCGTCGAAAATGTTTCCCTCACGAAAACACTCTAGACTGGACCCAAACATGATACAGGCAATCAATTAACTAATCCGTTTATTGTACACTTTTTATGTTTTTGTTTTTTAGGTAGATTTTATATTTCATTTGTTTCCCCAATTGAGTTTCATTCTTTTGATGAAGCTGGATAGAAACAATATTGTTATGTACCATCTTTGCTAACACGCTAAATTTACATGTTAAAGTTAGTTTGCTTCACGTCTTGAATTATTTTCAACGATAAAACATAACACGCTTGCTTTACACATACTAAAGGGCCACGCAGAATGGGTAGGTACTTTTGCGAACGTTTTGACTGTTTTCCCATTTTGACCCACGCAAATGCAAATGCTGAAAGCGCAACTTGTTTTCATCTACCAACCCCGATTCATCTTTTTTTGCTATGCTGCTATGGCGAATTCGAAACGTGCCGCATAATCGTAAAGCATCGCGCTCGGCCCAAAACCTATTCTCACAGCCTCAGTTATCAGCCTAAGCACACAGTCTGAGCACACAGCATGCTGGATGAGCACACAGCCTGAACACACAGCCCAAGTTTTGAACTTGAGCTCGAGCCTGAGCTGAGCCGCACCGCGTTCATTTTTCGCACCCATGTTCGATGCTGGTGGTGAACACGAGCTTGAAGGAGAACGCGCGCTCGGGATGAACATGAACTTGCAAAAACTGCACTCAAGCTCAGCGCCGCTCATGTTTTCGTGAAGACTGCCTGTATATATTCTGAACCCTCGTCCAAAAATACAAATTCTGGCAAAACAAAATTTGTCCTGGAATGTATAAAAAATTGGCTTATTTGAATTTGTATATGCACTTTGAATATCAATTATGGAATACAGCTGACAGTTTTCTAACTGGGAGTGCCTCAAGATGCTGAGTTACGTTGCGTTGCGTTGCGTTGCGTTGCGTTGTAACGGAGTATTTCAGATTGCATACTGATAGTTGTCATGTATATTCTTTACCTTTCTTACCCCAATTGCTTATGGATTTCCATTTGGGATTCAATGGAAATCCAATTGGGGTCCAAAATGATAAAACATGAAAGCTATCATTGCCGGCCACGCCCATCTTCTCCGTTACTAGGAAAGGGAAGGAAATGATGATATGACATCTACTTAACGAGAGGCCAGCGACTCACCGACGCCCTCATAGATGTCAAGGAATTGGATGGTGGGTAGGGGATGTGGTTTAGGAGTATCATTATAAGCAAATGATAGAAAATTTGGGGCAAGACGTTGGAGTGACTTTGCTAAGAAATTTATGTCACTGCATTATCCTTGCCGATGATTTTCCTCGGATGGGGCGAAGGTATTAGCCTTGCCCTGGCTAAAAGCCTAGGTTTAAGCGCCTTTGCTCGCTCTCTGAAACGAAAAAGAGCAAGAAGAAATTAAATTCCCTTCCCCTGATATAATAATGATTTTTAACTCTATAAATAGCACAAAACAGTAGAAGATTGCTGCAGAAAGTAAAATTCAGTAGGAGAGACGATAGAGTATACCGGTACCGGTTGACATAGGTGATCATCGAGAAAATCCGATCTAGGGAACATATAACCTAATTTACTGATTCAGCTTATCTACAAGGTTCCTATAACAAAATTGTTAAATATGTACATCGACAGCATGTGTTGGATCACACGTATATTGACCAGTTTAGTCCGCTACAATAAAAGCTCACATAGGTAGGAACAGTGAAATGTAATGTATAATATAAACACAATCAATGTAATACGTATTCCACTGAGTTCTAATAAATATAGTCTAATAAGCAATAAGGTTTCATGATAAGTATATAATTTTGAATGGTTAAATCTGATTACAAAAAACCTATTCACTACGCTTGAATTGAAATCTTGATTCAAACAATAATTCAGTTGTTAAAAAATGATTACGTAAAGTTCCAACGCTTTAATGTGGATCATTTTGTGCAAATGAAATCCCCGTTAGAGTTATGCAATTTCAAAATTATTATTAAAACATGTACAATAATAGGTAACCTTTAACTAAATGATACACATAGATTGACGATTGGGCTTGAACATACGATGTTATGTTGCTCAGCTCATTATGGATCGCCAATTTCCCTATTGTACATTTATCTATTGTAAACGCCTTTTTAGACGTTAAAATTACAAAATATGGAATTTCATACAAACTCACTAAATATTGTTCGTTATCTTATGGCCCAATATTGTTCAAACACAGTTCTTATATCTGTTCCCATGTCAGTAACAAGGCAATGTGTACATGAAATACATTGATTTCTCACCCAAACATCAAGAATCATGAACAAAATTATGCTCACCTAACTTAATTTTGAATCGAAAACCATTTTATGACATCCAAAATTTCATTAATTTCACACTTTTTAAGAATTCAGCTAAAAAAACACCTTCACCACCATGCACATATTATAATAACATTAAAAAAAATAGTTAATCCCATGCCTGTACCTATATTATTAACACTATTTCCTACAAAAAAATCCGCACAATATTACTCGTATGTATATGCAACGATATTTTTGCAGTGTTGCCGAATTCCTCAATATTTTGTATTATTGAATGAATTATAAAAATATACAATACCAAATTTTGTTGTAGTTTTTCTACTTAACCGTTCAATTTTATGTTCGCCATGTCTTATCTTTTTGAAACACCTTATTTTA
Organism: Armigeres subalbatus; assembly: GCF_024139115.2. NCBI lineage: Eukaryota > Metazoa > Arthropoda > Insecta > Diptera > Culicidae > Armigeres > Armigeres subalbatus. Next base: position 19,640 of record NW_026943077.1, read on the forward strand.
CAAAAATGAGGTGAATTTTACAAAAGGAAATGTATTCAACTTTTTTTTTAAATAAAACTGTAGGTTGATAACACTTAAGAAATAAAAATACTGTAAGCCATGAAAACAGTTTGGAATATTTAAGAAGTTGTGAATTTCAAACCTGTATCAATCTAGGGGGAATGACGGCTTTGGCAGGCCTTGCTCTACTATTTGCAGGGGGGTTTTTTACGACTGACTAGGCTCAAATTTGGCTTAAACATTCTTTGCATATCAAAGAATATTGTGACCAAATTTCATAAAATTTGGTCGACAAAAACCCCCCTGCCAACAACAGAACAAAACCTGCCAAAGCCGTCTTTCCCCCTATGTGAAATTTTTTAAATTATACTTTAAAAAAAATCATATAGATATAGATTTATCGTGAAATGGAATTTACTTTATTTGTTGTGAAGTAAATTTCAACAGAATACATATGTTTTATCTGGAAATGGAATTGTATCTGCTTGTAATAATTAAGCAGAAAATCGGATCAACAGTTCAGAGGTAGTAATATTTTTAATTTGGATCTCGTGAACTAATGTATTCCATTATGGTGTTATTAATATGGGATTTTGATCATTTCATACAAAAGCATCTCATTGAGCAAAGAAAATGAAAATATTAAGAGGTAAAAACTTATCTTGGTAACGGGATCTTCATATAATTTGGCTTCTTTTTTCAAATCACACACACGACACTTATGACTTAAAAATATTCACCGGCACCACTTGAACCTACTAATCTACTATTTTTTGCTTCACTTGCCGAACTACATTTAACACAAACTTTCAAATTAACTAAAACATATCAAAAGAAAAACGGAAACATAAAATGAAAAAAATGACAGCAACTTTAAGATGCATGCGTCCACGCGCAATGCTTGCTGCGACTTCGTAACATTTAGTTTGCTTAAATACAGCATTTATATGCAGTTGATAGTTACCACCTAAATCAAAGCCTCGTAAAAAACGTGTTTAGGTTCCACCAACATTCTCGACCCGACAGTAGATCAGGAAGTGCCTCAGGATGCTGAGTTATACCAAAAACTATTGATCTGTATCGAAGAAATCAAAAGCTTCGGTGTCGATTTGTTCCAAAACAGTTTTTTTTTGTTATCTTGGGATTGTATAAAATGTAGTTTCTCAAACAAATGATTCAATAAGATTCTTTTCTTTCATTTACTTCTCATATAATCAATTTTCGTTTCGACTGACAGACAACAAAACACTTAAAATGTTTTCAGAAGAAAACGGAATACGTTCCACAGAGAGACAGACGTCTCAATTAGAACAAAATGCAATCAAAATCATCGTCACGAGCGGCAAGCGGCAATCAGACGGCAGTAGTGTGTAAACGTCAAACACAAACGAAATCGTCTGATGCGCCATCGGTGGCCAATCAACCACCTACAAAAAATTGAACCCACCGTTGAAATGATGAACGATGGAACATGTTTTAAATGAGACGTCTGTGGGTCTTCTGTACGTATCTTTGAAGTAAATGGAAAAAAAGAATCTTATAATTGTTAAAAATTTACCTAAAAAGCACAAAATGGTTCAGATTCAAGCGATCAGACAATTTCCTCTACTGTTCGCTGAGTGGTGGTAGAAATTAATTTTACAGTTCCAGCAATACAGATGGGACTGACTTACGATTCAAGGAGCAGCATGGTGGTGCTATTCTTTGAATTCTTATAAGACTCGCCACTAACCAATTTGGTACAGTTGCACCACTATAGGTGCAAAGGAGTTATTTTATTAAGGAAAATTATTGACTTTTCAATAGTTTCTCAAGAAGTCAAGAAAATGTACAGGATATGTATGCATTTGTTCCAAACCTTGCGATGCATCGTTTTTCATTTATTTAGATTAACATCTGAACAGATAACACTGAATCAACAATTTTGACTTTAATACACGGTTCAGGCCATCTCTCCATCTCCTCGGTTACGCCTTACACGCTCACTTCAAGTCGTTCTGCACCTGGTCTGCTTATCTCGCTCGCGCTGCGCTCCACGCCGTCTCATGCCACCTATGCCGGATCAGGCAGAACACCATCTTTGCACGGGAGTTGCTGTCCGGCATTCTTTTGCAACATCTCCTGCCATCCATCGCCTTCCGGCTTTAGCACTACCTTCTATGGATACTGGGTTCGCCGTAGAGTTGGGAAGCTGAAGCTCATGGTTCATTCTTCGCCATACACACCGTCTTCTTGCACCGCCATAAAAGATGGTCCCTAAACACGTCTCTCGAATACTCGGGTACTTTAAGTCCTCCTCCCGACATTGTCCATGTTTCCATGTCCGTAAGAGACAACCGGTCTTATAAGCGTCTTGTACATGACACATTTGGTGCGGTGGCAAAAGATCTTTTTCGACGATGCATCAACAACAGCCAACTTCGAAACCATCATAAGGTGCATAATGCAGTATCTCATTAAAACCTACACTACCTCCACTATTGATGCTACCTCCACTGGGGAATTTGCAGTTGCTCTGCTAAAAGGATTTTTAGTAGCGGGTGAGATAAAGCAACTAATTTTACAAAAGAAAGAATTTGTATATCGGAAACAGATCGCATTCAGTCAAATGACATTCCCCATTCCGATGTTGAGAACCAGAACATGCCAGAGGTTGTGGTGAAAATGAAAAGACAAAGCGAAGATGCTTAACCGAATATTCGGTGAGCATCGATAACATGGAGTTTTTGGGTCTATATAAGCTGCTAGTGGAGGCCGTTGCTTAGGCGGCTACACGTCCACTTTATAAGCGGATGGTAAGGGTTCGATTCCTAGCTGCCCCATCAACCTCTCGTCAATCAATAGAAGTGCAGCAGTAGTACGGCGTAATGAGGAAGGCGTCTAACCATCACAGCTACCTGACGGCAACTGACCGTAAACCTGATCTTCTTCCTGAAGGCATACCTCCAACTTAAAGAACTGAGAGATAAAAGCGTCATCACTTATTGAACCACGATATGGACGAACGAACGGACGATAATATGGATAATAGGTATTATCTAAAAATAGATTCTGTGTGCAGTGCATTCTATGATTCGAGAGTACCATAGTAGATCACGACACAGCATTTGAAATGACGTTACTTATCTAATAGCATACTGAATACAAGAATCTGCATCTAGATATTTCAATAATAATGGCGACTGATTTACTTTAAAGATGAATTTTATTGGTCAATCAGATTGCAACGGTACCTCTGAGCTACAACAGGTCAAGAAGACTAATTGTGGCCATCAATCAACCGGCATTGTTTTTTTAAGACTTAGGGGTTTCTTGGTACGACTAGGTCCAATCATTATTCCGACTATCTATCAATTAACTCCAGAGTTGAATTTTATTTAAAAGGTCCAAAAGCCTTGAAGCGATAGATAAACTTGCCTTTAGAAAATTCTGATGTCATATATAAGTCAGGAATTCCTCCGGAAGTTCCTCCAGGAATTCCTCCGGAAGTTCCTCCAGGAATTCCTCCGGAAGTTCCTCCAGGAATTCCTCCGGAAGTTCCTCCAGGAATTCCTCCGGAAGTTCCTCCAGGAATTCCTCCGGAAGTTCTCGAATTCCTCCGGAAGTTCCTCCAGAAATTCCTCCGGAAGTTCCTCCAGAAGTTCCTCCGTAAGCTCCTCAAAGACCAGGAATTCCTCCGGAAGTTCCATCAGAAATTTCTCCGGAAGTTCCATCAGAAATTTCTCCGGAAGGTCCTCCAGGCATTTCTCCGGAAGTTCCTTCAGGAGTTCCTCTGAAAGTTCATCCGCAAGTTCCTCCAGGAATCGCTCCGGAAGTTCCTCCAGGAATTCCTCCGGAAGTTGCACCAGGAATTCCTCCGGAAGTTCCACCAGGAATTCCTCCGGAAGTTCCACCAGGAATTCCTCCGGAAGTTTCGTCAGGAATTCCTTCGGAAGTTCATAAAATTACTCCGGCTCCATAAAATTACTCAGTAAGTTTTGTAGGGAACTTCTCCGGAAGATTCCATGAGGGAGAATTGCTCAAGGAAGTTCCGCCAAGAATTTCTCCTCAAGAAGCTTTGCCAGGATTTCCTCAGAAAGTTCTTCCAGGAGTTCCTCAGGAAATTCCTCCAGGAATTCCTATGGAAGTTCCTTCAGGAGTTCCTTTGGAAATTCCTCCAGAGACACCTGTGGAAGTTCCTCCAGGAATTCACATGGATGTTCCTCACGAAGATTACTCCGAAGTTCCTCGGGGAGTCCATCCGGAATTTCCTCAGAGGTCTTCTGAAAGTTCCTCAGCGAATTCCTCCGGGAGTTCGTTTCCGAAATTTCTGCAGGAAGTTCCTCCAGGAATTTCTTCAGGAAAGTTTCTCCAGGGTTCCCCTAGGAAGCTGCTACCAGGAATTCCTCAGGAAGTTCCTCAGAAAGTGTCATGGATGTTCCTCAAGAATTCCACTCCTGCAGGAGTTCCTCTCCAAAATTCTCCAGAAATTTCTCGGAAAGTTCTTTCAAGAATCTCTCACATAAGACAGTATCATTCCACTTAATTCCAAAAGATTACAACATGTTAGAAATAAATGAAATAATACTAAGCTCGTTTTATGCCAGTTGAAGACGTTGTTTGGCTGAACAGGTCATATGGCCGTAAATGAAGCTTGACCGAACAATAATAATTGTGGAATGTGCGAAGTGATAAACGATACTAGAAGGAGAGGCAGATAGAAATAGTTGGTGGCAAATTAGAAGTGGAAAAGAGGAATGAGACCTGCTTCACAGTTCCTCCTCACATGATTTGTATCAATGAAGTGGTAAGGAAAAGTTGCTCATTAGGCATCATACAAAAGCGACTTTCCGAAAAGCAATTGTTGTTGGTTTCGAATAAATTTAGCGATAATTAGTTGGCTAATCTAACGGTATACTGCAGTATCCGTAGTGCTTCGCTCGATAATATTAGGGAGCCAAGTGAGTGACTTTTGCCATTCAAGAGATAGTTCAGAAGTAGTTCTTGGAGGAATTTTCTGAACAATAGCTTAGAAATTTCTATGCAAATCTCGAAACATGAATTCCCGGAAATTTCTTGAAGAAATTTTACGGGAACCTATAAAGAATTTCTGGAGAAATGCGAAAAAAATTTCGGGGAAATTCTTGACGCAGAATTTTGGGAGAATTTCTGGGAAGCAAAAGGGAGAGTTTCTGGAAGAATTTCTGCGGTTATTGTTTTAAGACATAGCAGCGAATTCCTAGACAAAATTCTCGGGAAATCCTGAAGGAGTTGTTTGGATGACTTTTCGTAAACATTTTAGTAAAAGTACCCTCATAAATTTTAAGAATTCCTGCAGGATCTTTCAGGAGAATTTCTCAATCAATTGCCAGCGGAATTTCAAAGGGGAATTTTCGGAGATAATTCCGAAAGATTTTTGACGAAATTTTCGGAAGAATGTCTGGACGAGCTTCCGGAGGAATTTTGGAGGAAAATCCTGAGGAATTCCTGGAGAAACTTCATAAGGAATTCCTGGAGGACATCCGGAGAAATTCCTGGAGAAACTTCCGGAGGAATTCCTGGAGGACTTCCGGAGAAATTTATGGATGAACTTCCGGTGGAATTTCTGGAGGAACTTCCGGAGGAATTTCTGGAAGACTTCCGGAGGAACTTCGAGAATTCGATTAGGAACTTCAGAAAGATTCCTTGGGCGGATTCAGATGAAATTATCCTGGAAGGAACTTCCGGAAAACTTTCAGAGGACTTTACCGTTAACCTTTCCAGAGAACTTCTAGGAAACTTGAGGAATTCCATGAACTTCCCTAAAGAGTTATTCATTTAAGAACTTCCTGAAGAATTCAGGAGAAACCAGAGGAATTCCGCAAGGGAGACTTCCTGTAGGGGAATTCCTGGAGGAATTTCCTGAGGAATTCCTGGAGGAGATTTGCTGAGAATTCCTGGAGGGGCTGCCGGAGGAGGTGCTGGAGGAAACTTCACAGAAGGACTTTCCTGAGGGATTCCAGGAGGAGGGTACTGAGGAATTCCTGGAGGAAGACGTCATAGGGAATTCCTGGAGAAACTTCCGGAGGAAATTCCTGGATGAACTTCCGGAGAAATTCTGGAGGAACTTCCGGAGGAATTCCTGGAAGGACTTTTCAGAGTAGTTCCTGGAGAGGATTCCTGGTGATGAACTTGCAGGAGGAATTCGTGGAGGAGCTCTCGGAGAGGAAGGACTTTCGGAGGAGTTTCTGGAGGAATATCAGATAAATTGCTGAAATTTTTCTAATAAGGAATTGATTCTGCACTTACTGGAATCAATAATCAGCGCGTCGTGATGCCACCACGCCTACCTACCCACAATCCACAATCACAAGAGTCAGAAATTTCAGCCGATTTCCGATCTTTAGGCACTAGAAAAAGCCAGCTATGCGTTCCTAGAACAAACTGGCATGAGGTGATTCGTCCAAATTTACCTATAGTCCCCGAAGAACCTGTGTACTAAAGAGGTACTGTTTGCAGGCTTCTCAATTTACAGCACCTAATTTTAGAGTTTCGTATTATAGATCATAAAATTTATTTGCAAATATATTATGCTCCTGGTATATTAACTGTATTTGCTATCTTGTATACGCCATTTCAAGCCAAAAATTCATCCCTCGAGCGGTTCATCAAAGAAAAGCCCTCTGCAAGATCCAGGTTTATCCGTAAATGGCCCATTCAAAGGGTTTATCATTGAGCTTCGTTGATTTTTTCGTAGCAAATCTATCCTGGCGAATTGTGCAAATTACTGCAATTAATAGTCGCAAGTCTTCTGCTTGACCTCCAAATGCCCCAGAAATGGTCCCTTCGTAAAATGTTAGCCCAATTCAAAAGTTCGTCACAAGAACTTCGCAATTTTTCGAAACCATCCATACCGACCAATTGTGTATGTGTACTCAATAGTAGGTGCCCAAATGCTAACCCAAAACGACTAAAAGGTAAAAACATCCTCTAATAAATAGAAATTTTCCATGAAAAAGAAAATTATAATATAGAAATATAGAAATCAGTGTATGAACAATAATAATAAATATAAAATTTCCACAAATAAAGTAGAAATTTCCATAAACAATCAAAATTTTTCCACAAAGCCAAAATAAATTAAGCGCACTTTTTAAAGCGAAATTGCAGTTATATAAAGATAAATTTTTCCATACAGAAATCAAAATGCTCCCACAAAACAAATACAAAATCTCACATAAATAAAATCAATATTAACAGCATTGAACAATAACAAAATTTTCCACAGAAAAGTAAATATTTTTTAGCACACAAAATTAAAAAGCTTTCCACGACAAAAAATATTACAGAGCAAACAGCATGATAAAATAGGCATGTTTTCCATTCTGCTTTAAAGATTCATCAAAATTTTATCAATTTTTGTGTGCAGAAATTCTTCCAGGAATTTTTCGGTTGAATTTACTTTTAGGTTAATACATTCGATTGTTCCAGGGCAACGTCCAGAAGTACCGTTACAGGTGCATTAAGGTGTCACGAAAGATTTTATTATTGATTGCATACACAATTCGCCAGTGATGAAAGGTGGTAAAAAATCACGACGTAACTCTGAGATAAATTTTTGTTCCGGATCTTCCGGAGAGCCATTTTGAGAGCAAAAAATTATTCCCGATTTCGTTTTATAAGAAATCTCGAACTTTTTTCGAACATCCTCTCATCATATTTTGGTCCACTCTGTTTGGATTACCTGAGTGGCCACTTTCTTTCTCTATCTCTTTATCCTCTGCTCACATCCTTAGTCCACCTTTCCTCTTCTTCAACTTCTGTACGACGATTGCCCCAATGTTCTGTAATTGGGTGAAGGCTAAAGAGGCAAGTGGATTGACGTCCTTTTCAGAAGAAATCCACCCCGTTATCTCGAAACCTGCTGCAGCACTTCTCTAACTGTAATGACAAGCTTGATGAATCATGCAAAACTTTCGCATGTTCTCTCTATGGGCTTTAATGTACGGAAAGAAATACGCTTTTTGAACGCTTCTGCTTAGGAGATTCATAAGTCTTAATTTGTTACGAAAACCTGGTTTTTGTCGCAGCATAAATACCTTGCCAGATCATTAAGTTTTCTTGCAGATTTATCGGCAAAAACTTTACTCGGAACATCACCTCGTCCAGAAGTAGCTTTACCAATACTTATGTCCAGAAGCTGCACAGAATTCAATTTCAACGATTTTGTGATATTTAACCTGAGCCACGTCGTATTTTACAGGAAGCACGTTGTCCAAAATAACTTTCGATTTGCGCGGCTCGCGACGGAAATTTTCCAGTACTAAAGAGGAGACATTTCTGTACAACAAACTGCTGTCAAAAACATTTCCAGTTCCGACCACTAGGAGCACTACAGTAAAATAAACAGTGCGCCCCAAATTTAAATAACTCAAGCTTTAGTTATATTTTGGACAACGATAATGATTTGTGGGATATCTTATGCAAATATATCAATTTCGGTACCGGAAGAGCTGTCCTACAAAGATCCGGACAGTAACATTTTCCATGTGAACAAACAATCATTTTTAGCAGCAGTATTATTCAATTTACTCCTAATTCAGATTGGTTCACTTCCTGAGGGAGTTGGGAAGCTTCCAGAAAAATAGTGCAAAAGAAAATAAAGTAGATTGATAGTAGTCACAATTTGGCTGGCAAACAGGCCAAATAACCTACTACTACTAAAATGTTTTAACATTTCCTACAATTCATTGTACCAAGTATAGCATATTACCAAGATTTTACTACCCTAGAATGATTTATGTTACTTTAAAGAGAAATAGGTATGGAATTTAAATATCGTCATATTTAAACATTTCAGTGTCCAGTATAAAAGGAATTACACTTTTATGAACCGTAAAATTTTGCACTGTAATCCAAAATGCATGATCCAAAATACTCAAATATGGTTCATGTGTATGTATAAACTAATATCAAATTTTGCATTTTACGGTGTATCAATTAACCTCTTAACCAGAACCCAGATAGCTTAAAGAATTTTTCGTTTAGGCGTCCGGCATTTTTGCTGGAGGATCTCCCTTATTTAAAATACATTGCTAGATTTCGTTTTTCTTAGAACGTTTTCTCTCAAAACTTTTAACGAATCGAAACAATAAACTAAACAAATTTCTTAATTGCTGAAAATAAAAATATTATGTTATACAAAAAAGTGTAATATCGATTTTGACGATCCGATATCGATAAGTGTAAATATCAAAAATATTGAAGTTTTTGATAATCCAGCTATAACAACTTAATACTATAATATTTTATTGTACTGTGCCCGCTGGATAAATAGAAAATCTTTTTTGGTAACAATGGGATGTCAGTGCAATTTTGGTCCACTAGATTTTATACTCAGCTAACACAACGAAAGGAGGCTGGCTTTCACTAATTCACACAGATTGCTAAACCAGATTGAATATAAATCACTGACAATAGCCAATAACCACACACCTAAAACAGACCGCTCTCTCACGTATCTATTCCGCTCCATCATCACGCTTCATCCACTGGACTGTCCGGTCGGTCTGTCGCCGTTCGTTGGCGACAATGACGCAGCCACCATGAACAACGTGGTCACTGGAAGCTTCTCGTTCAAAGTACAACTCGTTCTGACGCCGTGTCAATGCGAGGGACGCCATGGAAAACTTTGTTGCGCCAGCTGTTGGTCGCGACAGCAGTTCCAAGCGGCTCACCACCAAACAGGCCCTCTCTCCGCACAAGTGGCTCCATGGAAAGAACGGCTCCCCCAGAGCTGCAACCGAAGACTATCGGTAACAAAAAACAAAATTGAAACGTTATGTTGTTATTAAGAAACATGATTGGATCAAGGCGAAGTCCAAACGACGATCATCGCAGCTGCGGCGGATGGGCGCCGGATCGACTTCGATCTGATCTGATCGAATGGGGCGTGGGGCTACGGTTAGAGGAGCGCAACATGTGAAAAGACGGAGTCTTATTCTTAGGGAGGGAAACCAGAACGAAGGTTATTATTTAGGCTAGGAATGATGTTATTTTAATTTTATGTCTATTTGTGTTTAGGAAGATGTGAGAAAATTATGATCGATTGTTTAAAAAATTTTAGCAAGTAAAGTAATTAGTGATAATGTAACTTGGCAGATGTAATGTAAATGTTATATGTGAAAGTATTTTATTTTTATTTGTTTGTTTCAAACTTAGTAACACATGATCCAGATACTTCACATTAAATCGTCTTCACCGAATTCACACGTTTCGTCACTTGAGGATTAGAAAAGTCTTTTTTTTCAGAAATTTTTCAAAACGATGAGGAGAAAACACACATTCGTTGAATGACTAAAAAGTCCCGTCTTCCCGTGGTTTTACCTCCCACACTAACAACAGACAGATATTTTAGTCATTCAACATTTTGGTGAAGTAGCCAACTATAAAAATCTCTTGAGTAAGATAGAAAATAAACTCAATATAAACTTCACCATCAAAGCACTTAGATCCAGGTGGACTCGCATTTTTTATTTCATTTTATTGCATTGCGTCACAACTCATACTCTTGTAACACCAACTTTGAAAAATAGATTAATGATGACAAAAACATCCATCCAGCTTCTTTCCGGTACATGGTTCATGACAGCATCGCACGGATGGCGGAAACCCGGACAAAACCTCAATTTTTCACGTATTTTCGCGAAAAGAATTTCGTTTTTATTTTACACATATATTAATTGAACTAAGTCCATAATTTGATGATTGTAGCTTCAAAATTTAAATTTCATTGACTTATTGAAGTTGATGCTGTAAAACGTTTCCCTCAAAAGCCAGATTGTTCCACCTGCAGTGAGATTTTGACCCTTCCTTAATCGTAAGGAAATATTGTCAGACTCCAGTATTTAAAACGAGATAAAAGTACTTCACATGGCGATTGAACGTGTAAAGTGACAATATAATTGCCTATCAAAAAGCGGATCTCATTGGTTTAGTGTCAACGAAATGAACGAATACAGTGCACAGTGGGCCATGTCGTGAAATTAGGAGGAAAAAAATATTTTCACCATAATGATGATATTTTAGGATCAGAGTGTGTCTTCAGCAGAAGTCAAAAGCTCATTATTTAAGCTTTATTTTGAAGTTTAAATTTGCAATAGGGTGGCCCCACTACATTTTTTGAGAATAAAATTACCAACTTCTATATTTCTAATTTTAGCATTGTACGATGTTCTAAAAGTTGTTCTTTACTATTGAATTTTGAAGGCACTCTGCTGAAGAAAACCATTGTTGTACGTCGTTTGTATCATTTGTTATAATTAATTGCATATTATTCATGGCAACTCAGCCGTACGAAAACCAAATTTTTTGTTAAATATCTTGGCTGTGCGCTATGCAGCATATATTTTCGAAATGGACAAAATTGATATGAAATTTGCGAAAAAAGAATCCACGTGTCTTGGAAGGGACTCAAGACCCTCAACCTCCTACTCTCTAGATAGGCGTGAAATGTAACCCTACACAACAAGACCACTTAAAAGGTCACGTTTGCCGGAAAAGCCATCAGAGATCCAGTACCAACTTCCACCGCAGTTGGCTCTCTTTTTTGCAAATTGAATATCTTTGGGATGCTTCGGATCTTACTAACATAATTATTTGAAATTATCATAACAAATGATACAAACGACGTACAAAATGGTTTCTTCAGCAAGTGCTTCAAAATTAAATAAAGGGAACGACTTTCTAGAACATCGTACAAGCGCTAAAATTAGAAATATAAAGTTGAGGGTCCATTATCTGAAAATGTAGTGGGCCACCCTATTTACAACAAACTTCAAAATAAAGCTTAAATAATGAAGCTTTGGCTTTGCTGAACACTTTGATCCTAAAATATTATCATTATGGGTAATATCTTTTTCCTCTAATTTTACGACGTGATAATGCAGTGCGCACATGCATCATGCAGCCTATCTCTCGAGTGCTCGTCGGATTGAAAAGCTATTATAACATGTAATGCTAGTAACTATCCGTAACCCTAAGTACTCATGAAATTTCCAGTTGACCTCGATATTAAATAATCCAGAACTAACTAAATCGAGTTTATTGAGTCTGAACTGAAACTCAATAGCGTTCAGCTATATATATAACATATATTTCGCCTATATGGATGCCTGATTTTGTACAATATTAATCTTGTTTAATACCTTACATCAATGAATTGAGATTTACTAAAGATAGTAGAGAATTTCAGAATTGGCACACATACGCACACATACAGGCATACAAGTGGTCTATTAGTATCTCAAAACATGCTCACGTTTGCTATCTAGCTGCCACTGAAGAAATTTTTGAAATCCCTTTAAATTTTTACGTTTTTGCTTTTGTGGGAAGATCTTTTTGCACTTGTCTCTATATGTTTCTCAATTAAAATCAATTGTTTTCTTGAGCAAATAAGAAAAATAAGCATATTTCCATTTCATATCATTTGTTATAATTATATTTTCAATATTAAAATGAATTTGTTTCAAATACCAAACATTTTATTTCAAAATTCAAGAGATTTAGTGAAAAATTAATACGTAACATACCCGTGTAGCGCATACAAAGTTAAATTATAGACACTTCCGAAGGAAGGGCCAAAAAGCTTTCAATTAATAACTGAGGGGAATGCTGTGGAGTACTAACTGTGAAAACAGCAGGGTCAGAACCTGGTTGGAAAGATTGAACCATAGAAAGAAAAATTGTACAAAGCCATGTGCTTCCCAACATGCACGATTAATTCAGGTTTCCCATGTGAAAAGGTCGCATAGAAAGGTTTATAGTTACAAGAATGGATCATCGCTACCGATATGTACCCATACGGCTCCATATATGCTTATATGCTGCTGAACAGTTATCAAAATCCCCTACCTATCCGTGTATCCCCCTATAGTAACCCTACCCTCTTTAACCTGGCAAAACACTCAGAGGACAATCGGGTATCGCAATACACCTTAGATAATCATGTAATGCAATGGCCCTCTCCACATATAAACGTTGGAAGGAACCATAGAAGTTAAGGTGTGCATACCCCACTTCGAAATTTTTTATGCGTAGTGTGCCACAGCCTTCAAGAATTGTCCCGCCACTTTCGATCTATAATTTTTCACGCGATTCAATTCGTTGTATCAAAAGTACCAGGATTACTGAAAGTCCACAGGAAATTTGTAGAAGTCCGTGAAAATTCCAAAGACTTAATGGAATCTCCGTAGATCTTCCAGATTCATATAACGTTGAAACTCCAGAGATTTGTTTGGGAAAATGCAGATGATTTCCTTGAAAATCACATAAAATTTTCGTTAAAAAGAAGTTCATCAAAAGAAGTGTTAAAAACGTTAGAGGCAAAAGCAAAATTCCTCGTTAACAAGGAGAACGGAGAAGGACTATTTTGCGAAAACCCATTTTAACCCGAAAGTTGTTTGGCCGATATGTATCATATTATTGAAACCAAACCAATTGAGTCGTTAAAATAAATTTGGTGAGAGGAGGTTGTTCTGCCTATATCTTGATCCGAACCTTTGTAACTGCCAAAATATCGTTCAGTCGAAAAGAACTGACTTTTTAACTGGATTTAACTTGTCTTCAACATTGACTTACTACATATTATCTATATGGTTGTTATTCCGCCTTGACCAAGAATTTGCGAAGTGTTTTGACGAATAATCAACTGAACGAGTTTAAGGTGGGATCGTTTCAAAGCATTAACAGTGTGCAAATTTCACTGACTCAATTTTCAATGATAGTCAATAACAGCGCCAGCTACCGTCATGTGCAGTCAGTTAGGAAGAGGAATGCCAAGCAACCTTTGCAACATCTTTCAAATAGCTGTTTTGTTCCTAAGGTAATTGCGTATAGAAGACACTGGCAATACATCAAGGTCACATTAAAAGCCGCACTTTTCGGTTTCAGAAACCTACCAATGTTTCCATTTCCGTTTAAGTGGCGTTGCAATATGTAAACTATCTGACTTCTTAGAGTGATTTGAATTCAATGTGTTTCATATCGAAACAAAACAAGATAAGTTGCAGTGATAATAACTCTTCGGTTCATTGATATTTACAACAATGTTTCTGATATGTTGCAAAAAACACTTTGCACTCAACGACAGCATTTATTTTTGACAGTCGCCTGCTGCCTATTTCACGTATAAGGTACAATGAAATTCCACAAATAACTTTATTGTTTATGTAGTGCACTCGCGTAGCATGTATCCAAATAGAAATTCATGGTGTGATGGATTTATATAGTAAAGGTTACAAATCTCAAGGTCCATGGTTCGATTCCAGATTGATTTTTGTGTTTTATTTTCATTATAGCTACGCAAGATGTTGCCAAATAAACATCACCTGCCACTTGCGTATTGTCACAAAGGAGTTCAGACCCACGACGCGTTGTGAATAAATCAAAAGCATTACAATAGTAAGTTACCTACAGTTGTTGTTACTAACTTCTTAGAAACAAAAATGGCATTAGCTTGATCAAGATATTAGTAATGCATGCTCATTTTTATTTAACTTTGCGTCTTTGCATAAAAAATCACAGGAAGCGTTATATCAATTAGATGCATTTTCAACCCCTCCCCATGTGATCTATCGTGGTGGTACTGGCAGACCCCTCACCCTTTGACCCGCGTGGTTTTTTTCAAGCACAAAAAATAAAAAATAAATTAATTAACTTCAACATATGGTTAATCCGATCAGTTACGAATGAACAATTTCAGCAGATTCAAAATCAAAACAAACCCAACATGGAAGTTATAAATTTTCATGAATTCGAACATTTGATTTGATGTTGTTATCATGTTGTAATGTAATATCTGGTATTAGGATATCTAAATTTCATAATGTAATTTGTAATGGTTTAGAGGTATTCCAAAATATCCCCATATTGTGCAATTTTTTTAAAATTATATATTGGTGATTTTTTAAAACCTAGTTACCAAGTTTACTTTTCATCTGCGAATATCCCTATAGATTCCTAAAATTATTACAGGACCTTCAGCAACTCTGGAGGTACTGAAATTCTATGAGTCACTCTGACAGAATCGGTTCAAAGTGCTCGCGTTTTCAGAACACACACCACTCGATACAGAGCTGACACAGGTAGCCTGTCGGATTCCAGTTTCGAAGTGCTCTCGTTTTCAGGGCACACCACTCGATCTGGAAGCAACGCACAGCTAACCTTTTCGCATGCTGCGACGCATGCGACGCAGCAAGCTGAATCAACAAAAATGACAGTTGTCCACTACCTCCGTATCTGGTGTGCACCGAGAACGCGACGCGAGCACTTTGAAGCTTGGATTCTGTCGGAGTGACCTTAAGATATAATAATACCTCAGCGAATAGAATATAGAATTTGAGCTCTTGTAACAAAAGTTTGTATCAGAATTACAAAGTTATTGTATATAATGATCTTGACGATATAAATAAAAACCTCCTACTGTTGTTTCACTTGGTATGTTCATTCCTGTAGAAATTCCCACGTATTGTTTGCTTCAGGAATCATCAAATTAGTTTACCTTCCAATAGTTAATAAGTTTTTCTAAGGGTATACAAGTTTTTATTCAAGAATCTCAAAAATTCTTCATTATGCCAAGCACTCTATGATTCTTAATCAGAACTCGATTACACAATGTCCTTTATATTCCTTTGCCTGAATTAGCCGACTTAAAACCCCAAGCTTTAAAATGCAAGTTTTCATTTTCGAAATCTACAAGTCTTTAATATCTTTTGGGTTCTTTTTGGTATTCTAGAATTTATTGTTATATTTTAGGTATTTAACACTTTTAGGAAAGATTTTTTACATGAGTTTAACGTACATCTTTAGGGTTTTTTCACTTGATCTTCACCAAAACTAGTATAAGAAGAAATTTGAAAAAGTCGTGCTTTCTTCTGGTGTCATAAGGCCAAACTACTCTGAAGTACACTATCCTCGAGTAGGCATCACAAAATCAATGTCAAGAAACAAAATGTCCTAAGACATGATATTACACAGTTTTGAAACGACACGATCAACCAAGTCCAGAACGATGTATCCGTGCATCACTAAGCATCCAAGCAGGTCCATTGAGCCGATTCGATTTCATTTATTACTCAATACTAAAAAATTTTTTAAAAAAAATCATAACAATTAGGAAATTTCCAATAAAGAAATCATGGTATGAGCAATAAAAAAATATTAAATTTTCTACAAATAATGCAAAATTTCCATAAATAATTAAGAATTTTTCATAAACACAAAATAAATTAACACTTCTTAAAACCAAAATTGCAAACATAATAGAAGAATTTTCCATAAAGAAATCAAAATGTTCCACAGAAAAATACAAACATTCCATAAATAAAATCAATATTAGAAATAAAAAATAACAAAATTTTTCCACAGAATAAATATTTTTTGCCATAATTTTTTTTTATGTAATTTATTCAAAATTTTATTAAATGATTTAAACTGCTTTTCTACAGAAAATCACGTATATTGAAACGGCATTGAAATTCTTCCATTGAAACAAGCAGAAAATATAAAAAAACAATAAAATTAAGGCATTTTTTTCATAAGATTACACACTTTTTCACAAGCTTCAATTTTGATTGCTATTTAGTATTTTTTTAATGGAAATGGGAAATTTCTTACTTTTTATTGTTCTTTATTGATGTGAAAAAGCCCAGCATTAACTCCAAGTGTTACAATTGTCACAATATGAACTATTTGTGCCATTTTCTGCACTCTAGTCCAATTTCGTAAATGCGTTTTTTGTTTTCCTCAACAACTGACCCAAAATTGTATTTTAATTACTTTTTACATTTTTCTATTTAATTCACCAACGTTTTGTATATACTGAAACTTTGCGAATCCTGCAAAAAAATCGATTAGGTGAAAATCTCGCAAATCGGTCAACCCGTTATGAGTTAGAATACGTGAGGAAGAAATCTCAACTCATTTCTTATTATATAGAGATTTTAAGGTTTTTTTTTACATTTTTTTATGTAAAAAAAATATTTATTTTGTGAATTTTTTAAAGTGTTTATTTGCTACTAATATTGATTTATTCATGAAAATTTTTGTATTTTTTTCGTGGAACATTTCGATTTCTTGTATGGGAAAATTCTTATTGTACGATTTTTTGCTTTTTACAAGTTGCTATAATTTATTATTGTTTTGTGGAAATTTCTCAACTATTTATGGAGATTTTCATATTTATTTAATACTCCTTACACCCTAGGAATTTCATATTATAATTTCCCATTTTATTATGGAAAGAGATTTTCAGTCCAGAACTGGCTCATCTCTCGAAATTTCTAAACGCTTCATTCGAAATTTTATTTTGAGCCACTCGACTCGTGGAAGAGTCAATGATGCGCCATACTAAAAATATTATTTTATCGGTCACTCCACGATGGTTCTTTTCGAGCAAATTTTCCAATAGAAAGAATAGAAGAAATTTTGGAAAAGGAATTTATTGTACAAATTTAAAAAAAAACATAAACCTGGAGAATTGTAAAGATTTATTTTTTGAAAAACCAAAGGGTCTTGTGGAGATAATCCATAGACGAACTCTTCTGTAGAAATTCAAGATAATGCCTTTGAAAAAAAATATGCTTGAAAATTTAAAAAAAGTGTGATAGAATCTACAAAGCGCGCAAAAAGTATTCCGAAAAAGAATTTTCATTTAAAAGCACTTTTTTCATTTTTAAAACAAAACAAAAAATTTCATTTCGAGAAATTTTAACGCCGTTTCATGATGTGGCAATCATTAAACGCGCTTTGACACCGTTTCAATAGATTACATCGTCATCTACCTAATGATTTGTCATTTTACACCGCTATTGTTATTCACCATAAAGTTTTTTCGTAAAAAACACGTGGTTCGAGAAAGCAACACCCTCCCTCCCTCCACTTCGGCTTATCGTAGTCATTTTCCAAACCCCTCCTCCCCATATATGACTACGTATGGTTTCTGGACGGCACGCACCTCTTGCTGATCCTCCAGAGACAAATCAATATACTTGCAATCCCTCGAAGAAAGAAAAAGTTACACCATGCACCTTTGGCCTTGACATATATAAACTTGTCACTGCTGACTAACGCGTCCAATTATGCACTTAATTTATTTACTATCCGACGCGGTAATAATGTAATACACGCAACAGATCTCGCGAGCTATTTTTGCGTCTTAACACATGACACGTCCAATCGATGTCATCTTTCTTCTGTCAAGCAATGAACTACGGGAACCTTTTTGACGAAAATGCCGTTTGGTCGAAATGGTCGAATTCGGTCGAAATGGACAACCGATTAAGTCGAAGAAGTGTCGTTTGGTTGATGAAGAAAGTGATGACGATCAGGAATTGATCATTTTGTCCGAAGTCGTTTTTGTCCGAATATGGTTGCTGGCAGAAAAACATTTTTCCGGGTCAAATGAATACTTTACCGCAAAGACCATTTCTATGCAACTGATTTTTAAATCCAAGACCAGTTAGAAGGCAAACAATTATATTAAGCCAAATTCACGGATTTGGTCAAATGTTCTTCAATTCGGATGTACGCCAAATGACATTTTCAACCAAACCATTTTCGAACTAAAATCGTTTTGAAAAAATCGGCACCTACGTCACCGACAAACTGACGTGAATCTAAAATACTAACCCTGACCGAAAACGTGAAATGGACGATGCGAATGTCGAGTGATCGCTAACTAGTGTCCAAAATGATTGGGGACTTGTTGTTTGCAAAAGGTGGTTTCAAGCACAAGAAGGAGAAAGTAAATCTGCAGGTAGAATTCAACTTGACAAGCAACTGTTCGATGTGGGAAACCTAACGGTACCTCTAATAGCACTCAAATGTGCAAAAGAACTGCAACATATAAAAATGTTTCAGATTGCGGGAAATCGACAATAAATTCCTCATACTCCTTTTCAGACAATACCTAAAAGGTGACCTCAGGGAGGCATAAACAAGCGTGCGTTATTTTTCCTATCTTTCGCTTCCTCTTTTCTAACGCATTTATCACCTCGCCCGCCAACTTTGCAAAGCGGCGTATTTCGGTTTTCAGTTGTTTGATGTAACTGCCAAATGTATCAGCGCTCTGTAGATTATGAGTAAAGCACGCGCGCTTGTGATACTCTTTTCGCCAAAATCATATTTTGTTGTAGAAAAAAATTAAAGCATCTTCAATGAGGTGAAAATAAATTACGTATTTAGTGATGATTCAATTGCTTCCCATGCATGTCACCTTAACGTGTGAGACATCGAATCAATTGAAGTATTTAGGTGCCCCATTTTCGTAGTGAACTTCAATGGGATTGTAAAAGTCAGTAAGTGATTTTTAACTGTTATGTTTTTCTAACTGATATGCTAAGTTTTTTTTAACTGTTATGCGTTTTCTTGCACACACTTACATTGAATAGACGATGTGTAAATCTTACGCGCAATACCGAAAAGCTTTCCGTGAAAATAAAAAAATATTCTGGAGAGTTTTAGTGAAAGCTTCAAAAAATTTCCGTGGAAACTTTGAAGAATTTTCCATATAAATTTAAAAATAATCGCGTTCAAGTTGAAGTCCAGAGAATGTTTCATTTACTGATCTACATTTTTGAATTTCAATCACCTGCGTGGAAACTCTTGGTGAATTTTTTCGCAGATAAATTTCAGGAATTCTCTCAGAAAAATTTCAGAAGAGGCTGTTGCACGTGAAAAATCTTCAAAAGATTCTTGCGGATGTTTCAAAAAGAATCTTGTATGTAACTTCTGTATAAAAAACAATAAAATATTTGAGGGATATTTGCATTGGATATTACTGAACAATTTTCTGAAGAATTTGGCACAGTTTCCTGATAAAAAAAACTGAATACTTTCTCCATGTGAATTCTGAAGAAAAATTTTCCGCGGAATATGTATTCAAACAATTTTACTTTGGAATTCAAAAGAGCTTCCCTAGAATATCCAAAGAAATTCTCGTGAAAACTTCAAAGGTTGAGCTATAGCACATCGAAATGAAGAGTGTCGACTGTAACTTATTGTATTCTTGTAACTTATATGAATGATGTACAATAGAGTGAGGCATCATGAGGTCATTTTTCAAATCAATATGGTTTCTTTCAAGTCCATTCTGGGTCTTGAACAACTGGCATTGCAGACATTTGGGATCGATTCAGTTTCTTCCTCGCTTTCCGCATCGCGCGTTTGGAAAGTTTGTATAGAAGATTAGTATGCGGAGAACGTATATTTTGCGAACACTACTACTAGAGGTTTTCAGTTCAACATAAATACCAAGTGGCACATTGCGAATTTAAAAGCTATAACCCAAAAGGATGGCGAAAAACTTTGCGCTGAAGAAATCACGTTGCTGAAACGTCCACGAAAAAAGTTACAACGCTTCGAACATTGGAAATTGTTCAAACCATATGCAAAAAAATCATTTTATTGCTGCCAGCACTGCCGTACTTTCGTAGTAATTAACAACTTAACAGAGTGTGGCCTGAAATTCCGACGAAATTGATCTTATAGGGCTTCCAATGATAATGGGAAAGACTATCCGGAATTATTCTACTGAAGAAAAATCCAGAAAGTAGGAAGGAAGATGAGTTTACCGCTTCGATAGCCATAGAGTTGACCGGTAGTGCTGGCAGAAACATGATGATTTCTTTTTGCATATGGTTTGAACAGTCAATTTTCGAAATCTGCAATGTAACATTTTTGTAGACCTTCCAGCTACAGCGTACCTTCTTCAGCAACAACGTAATCTTTCGGCATTTTCTCAGACTATATGCTAACGCATCATTGAGTCACGTGATTGATGATAAAATTCAAAGCCCTTACTCAGAGCAAAATATGAGAAAAGTACCGTTTTTCCTATACTAATCTCCATGTAAATTTAAAACACGATGCGGCATGCGAACGTTGCAAACTCAATCGAGCCTTATATTTTGCACAGATTGATTGGGGTCCCAAAACGATTCAGAAAAACGCTGATCTCACTTCTGGATCGGACGAAGCCTATGCGTTTTCCATAATACAACTGCTTTAGCCCCACTCTAATATGCAATCATGCAAACATACAAGAGCAACATCAAGCATATTAGGCGATAGGAACCCTTTCCCTACTTTTCGTCAAACTGTAAAATCTCGGAGAATATTACCTCAATCAAACAAAATCAGTAGTCAGACGATTTTTATATATCGTAAGCTATCTAATGAAAAAAGATCATATGCGTATCGCAAATACATTCCTGATTTTTGTTGCAAACCAGTATAATTGAGATCATTTAATAATGTTACAGATAGAAAATTAAAATGAATTATTTCTACAATCAAACAACATACCAAAGACTATGCCAAAGACTGTCAAATGGTTTCTCTATATCGAAGAAGAGCAACTGCAGTCAAATTGTCGCTGAATTTATTGAAGTCGTATAGAATTTGTAACTCTTAATAACGTGCGCCCATCAATTGAATGCCCATAACGAATTTTTATACATCAGCAAGAAATTTGAACCTATAATTAACTCAAAGGAACCATCATGCTATTTATTTAAATTATCTTTTCCAGGAGTTTGAGTTGTGGAAAGAAAGCTGACTGATTGGGCGATAACTAGAAACCTCATGAGGGTTTTGTCCGACTTCAAAATTGGATCAACAAGGCATTTTTCAATTTATCTGGAAGTATGCCAATCGAAAGCATTATTTTGCTGGTAATTTAGTCAATTAAGGATAAAAAAACTCTCGAGGATAGTTTTTTCAGGCTAATTGTATATATGAAAATAGGGAGGAGACCCCTGAAGCTAAAAAAGCTAAAAAGCGCGTTTACCTCTTGGAAGTTTCAGCATCGAAATACTCACTACTTTTTGAAATACAGATGGCATAATATCAATACTAGTTAGGATTGTTTTCCTATTTTATATGGCATCAGCTAACTGTATTGTTCAACTGTATTTGCGTGGAAGAAACACCTTTGTGCAAAATCGTTATAGCTAGAGCGCATAAAAAGCAGTCTATGCATAGCTAGCGCTGAAACTGACGCCCTCCTTCCCCACCATCTATCCGTTTGTTTGCTGTTAGTAATTGAAAATTAAGCATCATTATGTGAAGATGGTGGTGGCACTGGGATCCTAATTTAATTTGTGAAGAAGGTGTGGTTCAGCTATTTCAAAGCATAAGTCAAATCCACATGCGCCAGACTGATACATTGCGACATTTTGATAGCGTCGGTAATTGGCCAAAAAGCTCGTTTTACATATTTACTAGTTACTAGTACTAGCGTGACCTTACCATAATGGCTAAACTACTTATGTATTAACGCCATGACATTTTTTCGTTGAGACTACTATCAGCGAGTTCGTGCTGCTGTCTAAATCTAAATATCAGCAAAAATCAGTAAAATTTAAAAAAAAATCTTAGCCACGACAGAAGCCTGCAAATAAATTTAAAATTTGGTTGAAATTAGAAATACCCCTGAACATAAAGGGTTCAGATATAATATCTCAATAAAAAATCCAGCAGTCCTTTTTCCCTCTGGGTTTCAAAAGTAAAACAAATCTCAAAATTGTTCACGCTACTGACTATGAGCCTGCCTTCTGAGATGAACATAGTCAGCTATGAGAGAAGTAAACTGAAACTGGAAGTGTTCAGGTGGGTTCAGATTTTCGCCAGAGGTTAGGGTCATTCACATATTATGTAAGCACTTTATGAGGAGAGGGGGAATTTATATGGTTTTCTTGCAAGCTTGAATAATGGTAAAAAAGCTGATGGGAATGAAAAAAGTCTTACATGGGAGAGAGATCGATAAACTCAAAGAAAAACAGCTAAGCAGTGGTGTATGGCACGACCTCTAAGCCACAAGAGGTTGCAATGCCGATGAGTTAGTCATAGCATAACTGATTATATAGCAGTGAGTGCCTATAATTCCAGCCATGAAGAAAGCAATGTGACATACTTATGCAATACATGCATCTTTAACACAGCAAGTGACAGCCAGTGAAAATAACAATTCAGTAACACAATTTTATAAGTATTTTGGTTATTTTCATCTTTTTCATGTAACACAGCAGTTCTCAACCTAAATTTAACATATACTGATGCCAACTTTGCCAGCCCCAGGGGATCCCTCGGACCAAAATGCGCTGTGGAGGATGTATTTGTTCAATAAAACTTATTGATATTGTGTTTTGTAATGTTTATGTATTTTGGATTTCAAAACTTTTGTATTGTGTTATTATACATGAGGTCCAATAAAATCAAAACCTATCGGAATCCACCACTACAACCTGCATAGTGTATGATGGGTCTGTTACAGCAACAAAAAGATTAAAAGAACAAGGGTACAGCAGCTTAAATCTAAAGTAAGAGATCTGAGAAACCTCTATTTTGAGGCGTAGAAAGGCTCAGTAGCTTCGTTGATAACTCGTAATGGCTTGGGAAGCCTCGCTTTCAAAATTGAAAGCCTCACTTTCAAGAGGCTCAGGAAGCCTCACTAAAATGAAATATCTTTCAAAAGGCTCAGGAAACTCCTGTCACAGAAGGCTCCAGGAATACTCCTGTCAAGGCTCAGAGCCTCCTGTCAGAGAAGGCTCCAGGAAGCCTCCTGTTCCAACCAGGCCTCCTTTCAAGAGGAAACTCGGAAGGCTCCTTTCAAAAATCCAGGAAGGAAGGGCTCCTTTCAAGAGGCTCAGGCTCACCCACAGAGGCTCAGGCCTCCTTTCAAAGAAGGCTCGGAAAAGCTCCTTCTAAAGGAAGCTCAGAGAAGCTCCTTTCAAGCTCAGAGGGCTCCTTTCCTGCAGAGGCTCAGAAGCTCTTTCTCCTGCAAGAGGCTCAGGCTCCACTTTCAAGAGGCTCAAGGCCTCCTTTCAAGAGGCTCAGGCCTCACTGGGCTCAGGCACTCTTTTCAAGGAGAATGGAGGCTCACTCCTCAATAGGCTCAGAGCCTCTTTGAGAGAGGCAGGCAGGCCTCCTTGTAGGGATTTGAAAGCCCATCGCTTTAGAGAGAATTTTAGAAACTATCTGCTTTCAGAAAGGTTTGGAAGCCTCCCTTTCAAAAGCTCAGAAACCAGCTAACAAACTTGGAAACCTCCTGTCCAAAATTGGTGAGCCTCCTTTCAAAGATGCTTGGAAGCCTCCACTTTGCAGAAGCTCCAGAGGCCTCCTTTCAAGCTTACTTTGAAAAGGCTCAGAAGCCTACAGTGGTCATCAAAGTCTTGGGATGATAGTTAAATGCGGCGTCCACTACTTTTGAGGTTCTCAGACCCCTCTCCCCTCTGTCACTTTTTTGTGTACCTAGTGTATGCACTGTCCACAAAATGTTAGTTCCCCCCTCCCTCCTGAAATCTGTGCCATCGCATTATTGAACGACCCCTCATGAAAAGGTTGATGTGTAAATTTATTTGAATATCAAGGTTTACGAATAACAGGGTTTCTGTACAACTTATTTTAAGAGAAACACATATAATTGAATTTAATTTTCAAATGTCAGTTTTTCCTTATATCTTATGATTGTTATTTTTCATTTAACAACAAAAAAACATGCATGAGAGTACCTCATTGAATGTAAAAATATCGAAGAGGGTACCTATCTGAGAAGAGTTAAAAAGGTTACAGTATTTGATGTAACACATTGGGCTATATTTTAATCCAATTGAAACATATTGAGTAAAGTTTTTGTTAAAACTAGAAACGTGACAGTTCAATTTTGACCTTTGAACTACAACTACTGTATAATACTTTGGGTTAGGTTCTTATTAACAACCTCTTTAAAAAAAAATGCTATAACATAATAGCAATTTCTGATATAAATCTCATCTTAATCTACTACAAAGTCGAATTTTTGATATACAATGTAGCATACCTAACTATATGGCGATGAAATTGCAAAATACATAGTGACAGAAGAGGTTACCGACTCTGCACCCAAATTCACCATGCGTCTCCATATACTCACATGCCTCTATCATGATTCACATTGTTCATATTCTACCACCTTCCCGCTGAAGACCTATATGTTCTCAGAAGGCACCCCAGGGACATAAAATTGCGGTGCAGTGCAGTGTTGGTAAAACTCAAATTCAAAATCCTCATCCACGATTCTAAATCAGCGCGAGGCAAAGCCTCACCCGATCCACTGGCCAGAAGATCGTCATGATTCGACTCACTCGCGATTTACATCAAGGCCTTATTTTTTGCGTGTTAACCTTCGTGAAATTCGTGGTCATCGGAATACTTCTTTTGCGTACTGTAACAATGGATAACAAATCCATACCAAATATAAAATACGTTTTGATTGGGTATTGAAACTTTTTGGAGGCAAAATCGACACCGGCGAATGATTGAAGTGATTGAATTCTCCTTCAGTTTCAGTTAAACTTGGTTTGTATCTTGAAGCAAATAACTCGTATCAGTTATCAAGCAATAAAGATAAATGCTATATTATAAACATATAGATTAAACATTTGCAATCAGATATAGGTCAAGCTAATAGAAGCTGATATTAATGACCTTATACTTATTTCAATTGTTTTATAAATTGCTTTGAAGAAGTCATATTTAATAATCTATTTTAAATATGTACTGTACTGGAGGGAGTTATTATAATTATTTTTAAAAAATCTTCGGGTTTTGCTTTAAAGTATAGCATATAAAAGGTACTGTCTTATACAATTTATTTAAACTATTCAATTCTACAAATTGTTTTTATTTTCTTCCGGCAATCATGTACACGTTATTCTGTACCCTGCAATTTCAAAAGTTTACAATTAATTAGATCCGGCCGGTTCTCAACCTTAACTTTCTTTTAAGTACCTTCGAACTTTTGCATTAGTGAAATTACCCTACTGTGATTTTTTGCTTGCCAAATAAAAATAATCGTTACCTCTTCAAGTATATGAAAAATGACTGACCTGAAAACCAACAGATATAACAGCTCTCCATAAGTTACTGCAAATTTCTGTTTTTAAAAATCTTCCCAAAATTAAAAGTAAGTTCTTACATCGAAGACTGACTGTAGGGACTGTTTTTGACTATTAAAGAGGCTTCCGACATATTGAAGGCTTCAGGCCCTTCTGGAAATGGGATTCACTTGCCTCTTCCAAGCCTTTCTTGAAGATAAGCTTCAGAAGTCTCTCTTGAAAAGGCGGCTTCAAAAGCCACTTAAAAAGGGGGGCATCCGAGCATCTTGAAAAAAGCCTCAGGCGCTGCTTTAAGGTATGCTTACAAGCCTCTTGAAAAATAATTGACCCCTTGGAAGCCTTACCTGGGGTTCAAGGCTTCTCGAAAAGAGGAAACTTCCTACCCTACCAAGGGGAGGCTTCGACAGGCGTTTGGTAATGGGCTTCGAAGGGCCTCTTGGAATGAAACTTTCGAGCCCTCTTGAAGGAGAGGCTCCCAGGTCTCTCATAAAAGGAGGTTTCCAGCCTCTTGAGAAAGGCTTCCGGAAAACCTCTTGAAGGTGTAACTTCCGCGCCTCTTAAGGAAGCTTTGAAAGGAGGCTGACAGGCCTCTTGGAAAGGCATCAAGAAACCTCCTCGAGGAAGGAGGCCAAAGCTTCTGTGAAAGGAAAGAGCTGGCTTCTTGAAGGAGGCTTCCAGGCCTCTTAAAAAAAGTTTGAGGCCTCTTGAAAAAGAAGTCTTTGAGCTCCTTTAGAGAAAGGTGGTTGAAGGCTGGCTTGAGAACTGCTCCTCTTAAAGGAGGCTTCTGGGCCCTCTTGAAGGCTTTCTCAGGCCTCTTGAAGGGAGGGCTAGCAAGCTGCCCGAAAGGGGCTTCCAGGGCCTGCCTCTTGAAGGAGGCTCTGAGCACTGCGAAAGGAGGCCTGGGCCTCTTGAGAGGAGAGCTTCCAGGCCTCTTGAAAGGAGAGCCGGGCCTCTTGAAGAGGCTTCCGAGCCTCTTGAGAGAGGCTTCAGGGGCCCTCTTGAGAGGAGGCTTCGAGCTGCCTCTTGAAGGAGACTTCGGGCCTCTGAAGGGCAGCCAGGCCCTCTTGAGAGGGAGGCTGAGCCCTCTTGAAGGGAGGCAGGCCTCTTGAAGGAGGCTGAGCCTCTTGAAGGAGCCCGGAGCTTCTTGAGGCAGACACCCTCTTGAGGAGGCCGGGCCCTCTTGCAGAGGAGGCTGGGAGCCTCTTGAAGAAGGAGGCCCGGAATCCTTGAAAGGGGCTTGAGCCTCTTAGAAGGAGGCTGAGGCCTCTTGAAGAGCCCGAGCCTCTTGAGAGGGGCTTCCTGAGGCCTCTTGAAGGGGCTGAGCCTCTTGAAGGAGCTTCCGAGAGCCCTCTTGAGAAGGAGGCTGAAGGAGGGCCTCTTGAAGGAGGGCTGGGGCGCAGAGGGAGGCTTCCGGGCCTCTTGGGAGGGAGCTTCCCGGGCCTCTTGAGGGAGGCTGGCCTCTTGAAGAGGAGCTGAGCCTCTTGAAGGAGCTGGAGGCCTGCTTGAGAGGAGGCCAGGCCTCTTGAAGGGAAGCCTGGGCGGCCTCTTGAAGGGCTTCCGGGCCTCAGAAGGGAGCCTCTTGAGCCCTCTTGAAGGAGGCTCCAGGCCTCTTGAGAGGGAGGCTTCCGGGGCCTCTTGAGGAGGCTGAGGCCTCTTGGGAGACACCCGGGCCCTCTTGAAGGGCTTCCGGGCCTCTTGAAGGGCTTCCAGGCCTCTTGAGAGGAGGCTTCCAGGCCTCTTGAAGGGAGGCCCGGAGCCTCTTGAAGGAGGCCGCGAGGCCTCTTAAGGAGGGCTGCCCAGGCCTCTTGAAGGCTTGAGCTCTTGAAGGAGGCGAGGGCCTCAGAAGGAGGCTTCAGGCCTCTTGAAGGAGCTGCGAGGGCCTCTTGAAGGAGGCTGGGGCCTCTTGAGAGGAGGCTGAGCCTCTTGAGAGGCTGAGCCTTCCAGGGCCTCTTGAGGAGACTGGGCTACTTGGGGCTCACAGGCCTCTTGAGAGGGAGGCTGGGCCTCGACAGTCTTTACAAAGGGCCTTCGAGCCTCTTGAAGGGCTCGGTGGGGTGGGCCTCTTGAGAAGGCCTTCCAGGCCTCTTGAAGGAGCCTTTGGCCCTCCTGAAAGGAAGCTGTGAGCCTCTGAAGATGACAGAAGGAGGCTTCTGGGCCTCTCTTAAAAGGGAGGTTTCGAGCCTCTTGAGAAAGGCTGGGCCTAACTTGAAGAAGGGCTTCCAGGCTGCCTCGAGCCTCTTGAGAAGGAGGCTTCAGACTTCTGGAGGAAGACCTTCCCATGAGCCTTGGGCAGGCATTTATGGAAGGATTCCTGAAGGACTTCAGACCGAGGCCTTTTAAGAAAGAAAAAACCAAAAGGCAAAAAATATAAAAGCAACTTCCCAAGACATCTTAAAGAAAGTTTTCGAACCTCTAAAAATGGGAGGCTGAGTCAGGTCATGAAAGAGGCTTCCGAGCTTAGCCAGGGAAGGAAGCTTCCGAGGAAGCGTAATGAAGAGGATCTCTTCAATTCTCTTGCTGCTTGAAACAACTGAATTTTTTTCAAGGAAAAAGTTTTTACTTCATGTCTCTCCCAAATGGGCTTTCCAATTTGTAGACTCTAGATTACATTCTGTTTTTAACCTGGTAGATTTCATAGAAGATTTTGGTATTTTTATTCAAGGTTTTGCCCTTTACGGTTTTGATATCCACAACCCTTCATCCATTGTACTTTAGTTGTGGATATCAAGGATTCAATAGAGCCATGATTCACTGATCATATGCATATGTATGTACAAGAACAAAGCTTAAAAATAAAATAAAATACAAAATTGTCAAAACTTTATCAATAAGTTTTGATTAAAATTATAATTAATCCGCCATAAATAGCATTTCGTTCGAAGGTACCCCCTGGGTTCATGAAGAAAACTTTTTTAAAAATTTTATGTATACTGAGTTGAAGGAACCGCTGAATTAGATGAATACGTATTAATTACTTTTGCGTAAAAATAAATAAACGCATTTTGCAATGATTTGATATCATAATATTAACATTTCGATATTGAGATCTTTGGGAATTCTATTGAGTAATTTTAAATTTGTAGAATTGGTATAAATTAAATAATGAGATAATAGTCAATTAGTACTTCTAACACATTGATATCAAATCCATCCACAATATTTTACACATTTTTGCCTACAACCCACATTGCAATTACTCTCATTGAAAGTCACATTTTCAGATGATCGTACCGAATACCCTACAAGCTCATCCGTATAGATCAAATCAGAATAAGCCGTTTTGATTGTATGTAATTAGCATTATACGAACTTTACCTTTTGCGGTAATTAGAATTGCAATCGGAAGCGCGAGCTATTATTTCCCCGGTGATATCGAAGGTTAATAAATAACGTATTCTGCTAGAACTAATAATAGTAAATAAAATCCACATTTGATACTGAAAAAATCACCATCACCACGAATTGTAGCTTATTATTCTCATACGTTTCCCACATTCCTTTATTTAGCGTCGATCGGACGGGAGTTGATAGCGCAGAGGAACGTGTTTCATATAATAATGCACGCATATGTGGCGTCGATTAGATCATCATGCACCATCAGTCTGCTTTAGGTAACTCTGAAACATATAAACCCACATTTGAAAACTTTTGAGAGTTGCCTTTGCAAGCGCTCGGTAATCTACATTTTCATATCGTAATATTCATAAAAAACAATAAGAAGGCGTTCAATAAAAAATTATCTCGTTATTACTTACCGTTAAATGGGTAAATAGGGAGTTTTCCTATAGCGTTTGGGGAGACTATTTGTGTAAAATTATTAGTTTTAATAATAAAATGAAAAGGAAAATCTTTCAAAAGTTATTTGATTCGTTACCAGGAATCAATATTCGACGCCTCTAACAATAACAGCTACTCATATGTCATCAACAAGAGTTTGTTACTGACAACAAACGCACCTGGCACCTAGTAAACCTTTGTCTAGGGAATTTCATTATCAAACCTTTATTTGGAAATTCGAACTACAATATGACAAGAATCATTTGCCTATGCATGCTCTCTGATATTTCCGAATATACGATGCCTATAATTTTTGTATTATTGTTCTGATTCTCAAATATTTCTATACAACCAAGAAACAACGTGATAGCGCATACCGAAATAAATTTTTTTAATTAATATAATACTTAACGGGATGTAAAAGTTAACAACAAAAGGTTGTCTTCTTCTTTTTTGTTTATTATGACAATAATTTTCTCGTTCTTTGTCATTGTTATTATCTTCGAAAAAAAGGTTTGACATCGATGAGTTCTCTTTGTCCGCTTGTTTCGTACGCGCGTTCAAAAAATTGGTTACCTATTCGTTCGTTATGGAACATTTTGCACGGTCAAACAGTTTGACTGCATTGACTCCCCCTCTCGTTTATTCACCAGAAGAGCATCCATCAAGTTTTAACAACAGCGCTTTTGCACAACAATCAATTTATTGGATTCCAGCGTATGCATCACAGCGAACGACCAGAAAGCTCTCAACTTGAGCATCAACCATCTGGATCCAAATAATATATGAGGTTTTGACACAACGCATTGCTACAAATGCTCAAACATGTTCAGCCCCAACCTGGCTCCGCCCCGAATACTCAAACCAAAAAATCAAACCGTTTTAATTTTTTCCAACCGAACGCCAACGAGCCTTAACTGTCAAATGGTTGTTCGAACAACTTTTCACACATTCAAACAAAGCAGCAACCGAAGCGGCGTTTTCTTGAGGGGCGGAGTCGTATTCGTCAAACTTCCAACTTGACTGATGTACATTTTACGTACAGTACGTTTGCGTACGGATTATCTAATCTATCTTGTTACATACTAGTAATGTCATCAAATATATGGTTATTAAACTTTTTGATGACGCTTATGGTATTCACTAATACCAGTTTTAGTGACTCTTGGAACTGTATTATTCCTTCTACAAATTCATATCACGAAAATGTAACTTAACAAACATATGGAGAAAGACTAAAATCTTCTACAGAGACACCAGGACATCTTTCACCATCCCTTCCTATTCCATACAGAATATACAAAAAGGCACGTGCACGAGGGCTGGCTAGAGGCAGCGCGATGACCTACCACAAATCACCACAACACGTGTGCGTCATAGACATTGACCGACGACGACAGACACATCTCCCACGACAGAAATAAAGGCATGGCTGCTTAATGGGCTATGAAATTCGTTTCGCTTTCGTTTTATTAGCTGTAGAAAAAAAATCCCCGCTGACGAGTGCCGGACAGAATGACAGGTGCCTCATAAAATTTGCATTTTAGCGAACTACGACTGATGCGCGCTTATTCTTCTGACGAGGTGGCTGAGTTGAATGGGGTATTGCATCGGAAGTAACAGAAATTGAGTGTAGAGATGGGAGGAAATTCTGTTGATTTCCCTTTTGACTGGACAATTACATCATACTTGGCTATGGAACAAATTTGTAGAAACAATTATCATAGAATGTTTCACCAAGAATATTATTTGTTTCAGTTGACCTACAAAATGCCGACTAATTTGGTGAACTGGCGAACCGGAACTTCAGATAATATAATCCTGCTCTGTAACGCATTTCCACAAAATGTGGATTCAGAATTATCAACAGTACAATTTATTTCTGTCATTAAAGTTCATAATGAAAGCCTGGCGTAAAAGTGGACCGAGCAGTAAAGGGTGATTTCGATGAAGCAAGACTTTACAACTGCCGGAAGACCGTGTTTGAGATGTTCGTAAAAAACTAGACCTGGGAAATTATATTTAGTTGGGCGAATAAAAGTGTCGCCAACAATCGATAGGAACATAAAGGAAAATCCGAAAATTTTCGCATTTGAATTGAAACATCTAACATTTTGGCGAGGCCAAAACGCTTTAAATGGAAGCTAACCCTACAATGCTAATGTATATACGCGTCCTCCACGCACTTTTCCATGCAAGAGATTCTGACTCGCCATTGCCATCATTCGTTCCAATGTTCCCTAAAGCCTTTTTTCTTAATAACCAAGCTAACACACTCAGTCTGAGGCCCTTTTCTGTAACCTTCAGCAACCTTCCTCTCCCTTCTACACTAGTTTCTTCTCTCTCCTGTTTGCACCGGATCCCGTGAAAACTATGACCACGTCGTCTGAGTCACGTTCGGCTAAAGTAGTGGCCAGATGGTCGACTCCCGGAGTTGGTGCGCGTCCTGAGTCTACCGATATTATCTCGTACTAATGGGTTCATTGTGACCCCCATCTCCAGTCAATGACTTTTTGTAGTCCGTATCCATCCTTTCATTTCCACCCATTTGTACCACCTTATCATAGCGCGATGATGGTGGTTGGATACGATTTAAAGTGGATTTACGCCTACAATGGCTCCTTCTTATATAGGCAAGTGGGCCTACTGGGGAAAACCTTACAACTTGCAAAAACTTTCTTTCTATGAAAGCAAGACAGAACACATCAATACAAAAATCTCATTCCTTACAGATTAACAAACCGAGCTGCCACTGGTACAATTTGGTTGAGATTGTCTGTACAGTCCTAGGATGACAAGCAGCTATGTTGTTTACACTATTTCATGAAGAAAAAATACCCGTTAAAATCGTTACAGCTTCAAAGAAAGCCCAGCCCTTCCTACTACCTACCTTTCTTCATAAACTGTTAACCCTGACTGTTTCAGCCCCAGAGCCCGGCGCAGTGTTGGGAAGAACTCAAAATCAATCGTGAGTTTAAACGCACCCAACTCACCAACTAAAACTCACTTTTGTTCTCCTTCGTTAAAAACATTTAAGTGTCGTTGGTCGCTTAGAACAATGAATACTCTTGCTTGCTGGAAGCATAAATTACCCCCAATTTTTCGAACGCTTTTGAGGCAGAAATGAATCTTTTGAACAAATAGGTGAAACAGTGTGACTTAGATATGAAAAATTGTCTTCTCAAGTATGATCATCAAACTCGAGGGCTTTGCTGGAGAAAAACATGGTTTTGTGAGTGCACATTATCAGCACAGTTAAGCAGGTTTGATGATGAAGTTTATTCTTTTGAGCTGGATAGCGTCTGTTGAGAATTAAAACGATCTATTTTAAATCGGCACCATATCAAAACACATTGATTTCAAATTTTTTTAAAAATTACCTGCTGAATCTTTTTCGCATTACAGTAATTAGAATAAGTTGCTCGTTAACTAAGATTCGTAAATGTTGTACGACAATTGTACTTCAAACTTATGTCTGTTTTGTTTTTATCATAATTAAAACAAGCTTTACCGCAATAATAGAACGCCAGTTGCCCTATCATTTACGACATTTTTCAGGAGTCAGTCTATTAATATTGCTGTTGTGCATGTAATTCTTATGAAAACCGATACCACAAACTATAGGACCATCACTTCCACTACCGCAATAGGCTCGAAGGATTCAAATTTTTAATGAAAAATGTTTATTTTTCATAATTTTGGGCTGCAATTTTGTCCAAACAAAGCTTAAAGCAAAGTCGTTAATTCGTTGAGTTTTAAGCGTATCCAAAATTGCTTTTAATGCTATTATACCCAGAATGGACTTTTTAACACTACCATAACATTAGGACATTACCACAGTGATAGGACATTTTACAACAGGATCAATTGAGAAATTGTCTCTCTCAAGATTCTGGATTTTGTTTTTTGCTGGTTGGTGTTTGGTTGTGAAATTTGATTTGATGGAAAGCGAATTATTGCTTCTTCAATGGCTCTACTTTTCCATCAGGAACTTAGCCGCTTTTTAACGTTGTGACTGAACTGGTGGTTTTGAAAAGAAAAATGCATTTGGCAGAAGAACTTCAGAGCTTCTATAGCTGAACGACCAAAGGACCATTTCGACAAGTGGTATTTTCCTTCAAATGTCCTATTTGGCCAGACGGCTTTTTCAGCCAAATGATCACTTTGGCCGTATGTCCGTTTTGGATAAATAACGTTTTCAGTCATATGGGTTTTGACCATTTATGCCGGACAAACACTTTCAGTGTGACTGTGTGACCTTCGACAAATATCTCATCGCCTCGTCATTTTGGTCGAAAGCCACTACCTGACAGCTCAGCTATTCGATATGCCATTTGGCCCAAATAACTCATAAAGTCAGAAGAGTCTATCCCAGCCCTAAATTCATTAGGAGGGTTAGGCATTTGTCCAGAAACGGTTATTAGGCCGAAAACAGTTTTGGCGAAAGAGCAAAATTTGGTCGAAACTGTCAGGCAACCATTCGGCAAGAGCAGAATCCAGGAGAAACTTCCAGGAGAATTCTGGAGGAATTCCAGGGAAGGAGCTTTCTGGAGGAATTCCAGGAGGAATTTCGAAGGAATTCCTGGAGGAACTTCGGAGAAATTCCTGAAGAGCTTCCGGAGGAATTCCTGGAGGAACTTCGGAGGAATTCCCTGGAGGAACTTCAGGAGGGAATTCCTAGAGAACTTCCGGAGGAATTCGACTTCGGAGAATTCCCTGGAGGACACTTCGGAGGAATTCCTGGAGGAACTTCAGGAGGAGGTTACAGGAGGAACTTGGAGGAATTCCTGGAAGGAACTTCGGAGGAGGAATTCCTGGAGGAGACTTCGGAGGAATTCACCGGAAGGAACTTCAGGAGAATTCCTGGAAGAACTTCAGGAGAATTCTGGAACTTCAGGAGGAATTCCTGGAGGAGACTGGAGTTCTGGAACTTCCAGAATTCCCTGGAGAGGAACTTCAGGAGGAATTCCTGGAGGGCTTCAGGAGGAATTCCTGGAAGGAACTTCCGGGAGGAGTTCCTGAAGGAGACTTCCGGAGGAATTCCTGAAGAGGAACTTCCGGAGGAGTTCCTGGAGGAACTTCCGGAGAGATTCCTGGAGGAACTTCGGAGAATTCCTGGAAGAACTTCCGGAGGAATTCCTGGAGGAACTTCTGGAGGAATTCCTGGAGAGGACTTCCGGAGGAATTCCTGGAGGAACTTCAGGAGGAATTCCTCTGGAAGAGAACTTCCGGAGGGGAATTCTGGAGGGAACTTTCGGAGGAATTCCTGGAGAGGAACTTCGATTCTGGAGGAACTTCCGGAGGGGTCTGGAAGGAACTTCGGAGGGAGGATTCCTGGAAGAGTTCTAGAGGACTTCCAGATGGAGGAACTTCCGGAGGAATTCCTGGAAGGAACTTCGGAGAATTCACCGGAGGAACTTTCGGAGGAATTCCTGGAAGAGAACTTCCGGAGGAATTCCTGGAAGAACTTCCAGGAGGGAATTCCTGGAGGGAACTTCAGGAGGAATTCCTGGAAGGGAAGACTTCCGGAGGAGTTCCTGGAGACCGGAGAATTCCTGGAGGGCTTCCTGAAGGAAACTTCAGGAGGAATTCCCTGGAAGAACTTCAGAGGAATTCCTGGAGGGAACTTCGGAGGAATTCCTGGAAGGAACTTCCAGGAGGAATTCTGGAAGGAAGACTTCGGAGGAGATTCCTGGAGGAGCTTCAGGAGGAATTCTGGAGGAACTTCAGGAGGAATTCCTGAAGGAACTTCCGGAAATTTCTGGAGGAACTGAGGAGGAATTCCTGGAGAACAAAGATTCCTGGAGGGAACTTCCTGGAAGGAACTTCCTGGAGGGAACTTCCTGGAAGGAACTTCCTGGAGGGAACTTCCTGGAGGGAACTTCCTGGAAGGAACTTCCTGGAGGAACTTCAATTCCGCGACTTCAGGAGATTCCTGGAGAGACTTTCGGAGAGAATTCCTGGAGGAACTTCCGGAGGAATTCCTGGAGCTGGAGGAACTTCCGGAGGAATTCTGGAAGGAACCGGAGAGTTCTGAAGACTTCAGGAAGAACTTCGGAGGAATTCCTGGAAGGAACTTCCGGAGGAATTCCTGGAAGGGAACTTCGGAGGAATTCTGGAAGACTTCGGAGGAATTCCTGGAAGGAACCAGGAAGGAATTCCTGGAGGAACTTTCGGAGAATTCCTGGAGGAACTCCGGAGGAATTCCTGGAGGAACTTCGGGAGGAATTCCTGGAGGAACTTCAGGAGGAGATTCCTGGAGGAGACTTCGGAGGGAATTCCTGGGCTTCCGGAGGAATTCCTGGAGGAACTGGGGCCTGGAGAACCGGAGAGGAATTCACAGAGGAACTTCCGGAGGAATTCCTGGAGGAACTTTCAGGAAGAATTCCTGGAGAGGAACTTTCGGAGGAGAATTCCTGGAAGGGAACTTCGGAGGAAGATTCCAGGAGAACTTCGGAGGAATTCCTCAGAGGAGAACTTCCGGAGAATTCCTGGAGGAACTTCCCGGAGGAATTCTGAGAGGAACTTCGGAGGAATTCCTGGAGGAACTTCAGGAGGAATTCCTGGGAGGAACTTTCGGAGGAATTCCTGGAGGAGGAACTTCCTGGAGGGAACTTCACGGAGGAACCGGGAGGAATTCTGAAGGAACTTCAGGAATTCCTGGAAGGAACTTCCAGAGAGGAACTTCCTGGAAGAACTTCCAGGAGGAATTCCTGGAGGGAACTTCGGAAGGAGAATTCCTGGAAGGAAGGGACTTCCGGAGGAATTCCTGGAGGAACTTTCGGAGGAATTCCTGGAGGAACTTCCGGAGGAATTCTGGAAGAACTTCCGGAGGAATTCCTGGAGGGAACTTCGGAGGAATTCCTGGAGGAACTCCGGAGGAATTCCTGGAGGAACTTCCGGAGGAATTCCTGGAGAGAAAGCTTCAGGAGGAATTCCTGGAGAGGAACTTCAGGAAGGGAGATTCCTGGAGGAACTTCGGAGGAATTCCCTTGAAGGGAACTTCGGAGGAGATTCCTGGAAGGAACTTCCGGAGAGAATTCCTGGAGGGAAAACTTCGGAGGAATTCCTGGAGGAACTTCCCGGAGGGCCTGGAAAAGAACTTCCCGGGAGGAATTCCTGGAGGAGACTTCGGAGGAAAGGAGAGAGAATTCCTGAAGAACTTCGGAGGAATTCCTGGAGGAACTTCAGGAAAGGAAAATTCCTGGAAGGAACTTCAGGAGATTCCTGGAGGAACTGGAGGAATCCTGGAGGAACTTCAGGAGGAATTCCTGGAAGAACTGGGAGGAATTCCTGGAGGAACTTCGGAGAGAGTTCCTGGAGGAGACTTCGGAGGAGGTCCTGGAAGGAACTTCGGAGAATTCCTGGAAGAACTTCCTGGAGGGAGAATTCCTGGAGAACTTCGGAGGGAAATTCCTGGAGGAGAACTTCGGAGGAATTCTGGGAGGAACTTCCGGAGGAATTCCTGGAGGAACTTCAGGAGGAATTCCTGGAGGGAACTGGGAGGAATTCCTGGAGGAGCAGATGAGAGAAGGCTGGAGAGGAATTCCTGGAGGAACTTCAGGAGGAATTCCTGGAGGAACTTCGGGAGGAGTTTCTGGGAGGAACTTCCGGAGGAATTCCTGGAGGAGGAACTTCAGGAGGAATTCCTGGAGAACTGGAGGAACTTCCGCAGAGGGTCCGGAGAATTCCTGGAGGAACTTCCAGAGGAATTCCTGGGAAGGAACTTCCGGAGGAATTCTGGAGGAACTTCGGAGGAATTCCTGGAGAGAACTTCCGAGGAATTCCTGGAGAGAACTTCGGAGGGTCCTGGAGAACCGGAGGAATTCCTGGAGGGAACTTCAGGAGGAATTCCTGGAGGAACTTCCGGAGGAATTCCTGGGAGGAACTTTCTGGAGGAATTCCTGGAGAGGAACTTCCTGGAGGGAATTCCTGGAGAGAACTTCGGAGGAATTCCTGGAGGAACTTCCGGAGGAGATTCCTGGAGGAACTTCCAGGAGGAATTCCTGGAAGAACTCCGAGAGGAATTCCTGGAAGAACTTCCGAGGAGTTCCGAGGAATTCCTGGAGGAACTTCGAGGAACTCTGGAGGAATTTCCTGGAGGGAACTTCCCGGAGGAATTCCTGGAGGAACTTCCGGAGGAATTCTGGAAGGGAACTTCCGGAGGAATTCTAGAGGAACTTCAGGAGGAATTCCTGGAGGAACTTCGGAGGAATTCCTGGAAGAACTTCCGGAGGAATTCCTGGAGAGACTTCTGGAGGAGAAATTCCTGGAGAGAACTTCCGAGGAATTCCTGGAAGGGAACTTCGGAGGAATTCCTGGAAGAACTTCAGGAGGAATTCCTGGAGGAACTTCCGGAGGGAATTCCTGGGAGGAGCAGATTCTGGAGAACTCGGAGAATTCCTGGAGGAACTTCCGGAGGAATTCCTGGAGGAACTTCCGGAGGAATTCCTGGAGGAGAACTTCCTGGAGGAATTCCTGGAAAGGAACTTCCGGAGGAGATTCCTGGAAGGAACTTCCGGGAGGAATTCCCTGGAGAGGAGAACTTCCGAAGGGAATTTCCTGGAGTAGAACTTCCGAGGGAATTCCTGGAGGAACTTCGGAGGAATTCCTGGAGGAACTTCCTGGAGGAATTTCCTCGAGGAACTTCCGGAGGAATTCCTGGAGAGAATTCCCGGAGGAATCTCTGGAGGAACTTCAGAGGAATTCCTGGAGAAGGAACTTCCGGAGGAATTCCTGGAGAGAGGAACACCAGGAGGAATTCCTGGAGTGAAGACTTCGGAGAATTCCAGGAAGGAACTTCCGAGGAATTCCTGGAGGAACTTTCTGGAGGAATTCCCTGATAAAGACTTCCGGAGAGATTCGGGAGGAACCTCTGAGAGAAATTCCTGGAGGAACTTCAGAGAAATTCAGGAGGAACTTTCAGAGGAATTCAGGAGGAACTTCTGGGAAGGAAATTCAGAGGTCCGGGAGGAACTTCAGGAGGAATTCCAGGAGGAACTTCCAGAGGAATTCTGGGAGGAAATTCAGAGGAATTCGGGAGGAACCAGAGGAATTCCGGGAGGAACTTCCCGGAGAAATTCAGGAGGAACTTCAGGAGGAATTCAGGGAGGAACTTCGGAGAAGAATTCAAGGAAGAACTTCCAGGAGAATTCCGGAGGAGCTTCGGAGGAATTCCGGAGGAACTTCCAGAGGAACTTCGGAAGAAATTCCAGGACCTGATAGGAACTTCCGGAGGAATTCCGGGAGGAACTTCAGGAAGGAATTCCGGAGGAACTTTCAGGAGGAATTCAGGGAGTGAATCTTCGGAGAATTCCAGAGATCCTGGGAGGAACTTTCGGAGGAATTCCAGGAGGAACTTCCAGAGGAATTCCGGGAGGAGACTTCCCGAGGAATTCAGGGAGGAACTTCCGGAGGAATTCAGGAGGAACTTCGGAGGAAATTCAGGAGAACTCCTGAGAGGAATTCAGGAGGAACTTCCGGAGGAGAATTGTTCAGGGAAGGAACTTCCGGAGGAATTCGGGAGGAACTTCCGGAGGAAATTCAGGGAGGAACTTCCGAGAAAATTCAGGGAGGAACTTCAGGAGGAATTCGTGAAGAACTTCGGAGGAACGGGAGGAACTTCGGAAGGAATTCAGGAGGAACTTCCGGAGGAATTCAGGAGGAACTTCCGGAGGAATTCCGGGAGGAACTTTCCGAAGGAATTCAGGAGGAACTTCGGAGGAATTCCGGGAGGAACTTCCGGAGGAATTCAGGAAGGAACTTCCTGGAGGAATTCCGGAAGGAACTTCGGAGGAATTCAGGGAGGAACTTCTGGAGGAATTCCGGAGGAGGAACCTGGAGGAATTCTGGGAGAAACTCTGGAGGAATTCTGGGAGGAACTCCGAGGAATTCAGGAGAACTTCCGGAGGGTGGGAATTCCGGGAGGAACTTCCGGAGGAACTTCTGGGAGGAACTCCGGAGGAATCGAGGAGAATTCCTGGAGGATTTCAGGAGGAACTTCCGGGAAGGAATTCTGGAGAAAACTCGGAGGAATTCCGGAGGAACTTCAAGGAGGAATTCCGGGAGGAAACATCACTGAGGAACTTCCGGAAGAATTCCGGGAGGAACTCCCGGAGGAATCTAAAGGAGGAACTTTCAGGAGAATTCAGGAAAAAGAACTTCAGGAGGAACTTCCGGAGAAATTCAGGGAGGAACTTCCGGAGGAATTCCGGAGAAACCTCCGGAGTGAATTCCTGGAGAACGCCTCCGAACTCAGAGGAATTCTGGAGAGGAACCCTCGGAGAATTTCGAGAACATTTCGGGAGGAATATCGAATTCTAGGAGAAACTTCCGGGAGGCAGAGAATTCCGAGAGGAACTTCGGGAGGAATTCAGGGAGAACATCTGAAGGTCGAGAGGAATTTCGGAGGAATTCCGGGAGAACTTTGAGAGGAATTCCAGGAGAAGAACTTCCGGAGAAATTCAGGAGGAACTTCCAGGAGGAATTTTCAGGGAGGAACTTCCGGAGGAATTCAGGAGAAACTTCGGGAGGTAGTTCAGGAAGGAACTTCAGGAGGAATTCTGGAAGGAACTTCCGGAGAGAGAATTCAGAGAGGAAGGAGAATTCCGGAGGATTTCGAGGAACCTGGGAGAACCGGGAGGAACTTCCGGAGAGATTCGGGAGGAACTTCGGAGGGTTCAGGAAGGAACTTCCAGAGGAATTCGGGAGGAACTTTCGGAGGAATTCGGGAAGGAACTCCAGGAAAATTCAGGAAGAACTTCGGAGGAATTCCGGAAGAACTTCCAGGAGGAATTCGGGAGGAGGAACTTCCGGAGGAATTCTGGGAGGAACTTCGAGCCGGAATTGAGGAACTTCGGAAGGAATTCGGGAGGAACTTCAGAGGAATTCAGGAGGAACTTCGGAGAGAATTCCGGGAGGAACTTCCTGAGGAATTCGGGAGGAACTTCCAGAGGAATTCAGGAGGAACTTCGGAGAATTCAGGAGAACTTCGGAGGAATTCAGGAAGGAACTTCCGGAGAAATTCCGGGAGTGAACCTGGAGGAATTCAGGGAGGAACTCTCCGGGAGGAATTCAACCTTGAGGAACTTCCGGAGAGGAATTCGGGAGGAACTTCGGGAGGGAAATTCAGGAGTGAACTTCCGGAGGAATTCCGGGAGGAACTTCCGGAGGAATTCAGGGAGGAACTTCCGGAGGAATCTCAGGAGGAACTCGGAGGAATTCAGGAGGAGGAACTTCCGGAGGAGAATTCTGGGAGGAACCCTGGAGGAATCTGGGAGGAACTTCTGGAGGAATTCAGGAGGAACTTCCGGAGGAATTCCGGAAAACCTGCGGAGGAGAATTCTAGGAGGAACCCGGAGAGAATTCCGGGAGGAACTTCGGAGAGAATTCAGGGAGGAACTTCCAGGAGGACCTGGGAGGTCCTGAGAATTCTGGGAGTGAACTTCAGGAGGAATTCAGGAGGAACTTCCGGAGGGAATTCAGGAGGAACTTCCTGGAGGAATTCAGGAGGAACTTCGGAGGAAATCTCAAGGAGAACTTCCGGAGGAGAGGTCAGGGAGGAACTTCCGGAGGAACTCCGGGAGTGAACTTCCGAGAATTCCAGGGAGGAACTTCGGAGGAATTCAGGAGGAACTTCCGAAGAATTCCGGGAGGAACTTCCTGGAGGAATTCCGGGAAGAACTTCCGGAGAATTCTGGAGGAACCTCCGGAGGAGGAATTCCAGGAGGTAACTTCTTGAGAATTCCCGGGAGGAACCTGGAGGAATTTTGGAAGGAACTTCCGGAGGAATTCTGGGGAGGAACTTCCGGAGGAGATCTAGAGGAACTCCAGGAGGAATCTCCGGGAGAACTTCGGAGAATTTCAGAGTGAACTCGAGAATTCGGAGGAACTTCCAGGAATTCTGGTGAAACTTGGATATGAATTCCCGGGAGGAACTTCCGAGAGATTCAGGAGAATTTGTGTCATTGTTTGTTCTTTTTTATCGCGTCAACTGCCTGTACATTATAATCGTATAGTCAACAGTCTCATTTACAAAATTCGTCGCCTGGGGAAACCGCTCAGAGAAAACACAACGTATCCAAGAAAATGGCTACACTGTGCCAGCATTTCGTCGCCAGATTTTCAGACCTGCTGCATACCGGAGGTCTAGCCTCAAGCCCTAGTAGTATATGCTGAATTGTTCCTCCGCCCACTCCTTTTATACCACTTTAGTCATGTAAATTCTGACAAGATATTACATCGAGCCCTATCAACTGGGCCGAGCTATGAAGAGTGATACATTTTTGTTGACCTCAAGAAATTTTACATCCGAATCCGGGGTCATAATGTTTTATCGACAATTTATTTTTCCACGGGATCGGGCTGGTGTGTTAAGACAGCACCTACAGTGAGACCGGTTCATCCATTTCTGCTCAACGGATTGTCAAAGCGCATGACCAAAAGCTTTATAGTTTTCCCACCTAGGAAATAACTAGTCCTTTGCCTGGAGCAATCAAAGAAAGAATGAAGAGAGGCTAAAAGGATCAAAAAGCTGAAAATATTACTTGGAAATATAATGAGTCAAAAGCTGCATTAGACTGGACCATAATCCAAACTATCTGATGCCTTTTTGCAGAAACATTAGAACGTCACCATGTATAACATTGTCACAATAAAACCAAATACAAGACAACTCAATGAGTTTAATAAAAACATATATTGATATAGACAGTTCGTATGTTTGTACATTTACCCAAAGCGTAAAAAAAAAATCTGAAGAATATAAAATACAAATCAACCTCATAGCAGGTAATCACTAGCACTGGAATGGAGATGAAAATCTCTTACCGATATATATACAAAGGCACTGTGGTTAGCACCTGAGCGTGCTGGGGATTCGTTTTTTGTTTTTGTTTGCCTGGCTCACAAGTTACTTCATCTGCCGACAAATCATTTCGTCGATGTAAAGAATGGCGTCTCTTTTGGTCAAGGGCTTGCAGAACGTTCTATCAAAATGCTCGAGCTGAGTCACTTTTGCACCTGTAAATTACGGCCATTGTAATATTTATATTTAGCATTTCGGTAATAGAAAATCGTCAAATAACCCTCAAAGGGAAATTCAGCAGCATCAGCAGGATTGACCCGATATTTCCCAGATTGAGAAAATGCATTGAAATCTATGGCAATGGATCCGAGTCTCTCGCCATTGAGATTCTTCCTGATTTCGAATATGAAACCACACATGATGCGATAGCGCTACCTCATCGAACAGATAGATTGGACCCATCTTCCAGTGTGTGCCGGTGTATAGGGCACGTTCTCCATCGGCGTATTAAGCTTGGCTAATGCCGTTCGGTGGCGTGTTAGTCCCTCCGGTAAAACTGTATGACTTCCACCCGATTGCAGCTAATGTGTATCCGATTC
Source organism: Armigeres subalbatus (assembly GCF_024139115.2). Taxonomy (NCBI): domain Eukaryota; kingdom Metazoa; phylum Arthropoda; class Insecta; order Diptera; family Culicidae; genus Armigeres; species Armigeres subalbatus. The sequence goes on from NW_026943077.1 coordinate 62,713, forward strand.
GAATATGGTTTTTCCGGTTTGTCACCCTCGGAGGTCGGTGGAACATTTTTCATCTTTGTTCGGGTTCTTCGTCTTCCTCCTCAATCGGTCAAAAGTGTTCTTTCTCGAGAACACACCCGCTGGAGCTGTAGAAGGGAAGCAGTTCTCGGACGATTAGTTTGTTGTTCAAAATATTGGCAGAATGCCTCATGTTAGCTAAGCCGGAGTGTGGTGAAGAAGCGAAGTGTTATTGGTTCGTCGGCCAGAGAGTTCTATCCACGCTGCACTAAGGATGAAGATTGACCATAACCAGTAACCCGGCTTGTGGCTAGAAACTACTGATGTTCAAAATGTGTCACAAGGTGAGCAATCTACTACTTACGCTACCTCAACCGCTATGCCATGTAGAATATTTGTTGTTGCATACTTACAGATGTTTTGGCATCGCAAGTACCCGATGTATTGAAATAATTTTACACCCTTGAAGCAATTAGTTATTTCAAATTCTTACATATCACCGCCAGGTGCAGTGCCGTGAACTCATCACTGTCGTGGTCGAGTTCAGTTGGAATCCACTGCGCTTGCAGTGGCTCCAGCAGCACGATTCAAACTGTCCAGGCGTTTTCGTAAAGTGCTCAGCATGATGCAGCGCAGAGTTCTCGGCTGTCACGGTAGCTGATTTTGGAACCAGTTGGCAGGGAGCATACATCGGATCACCTCGACTACAGATCAATGACCGATGCGCCAGGTGCAGTGTGGTTTCGTTACATGCTTGCTGAACATATACTCCAGCATGTCCAGCAGATGGTAGTCCTGCAGCAGTTCCACCAGCTTGCAGGCGATGGTGACGTTGCGACGTTCGATTGCCATGTGGAGGCAACTGAAAAGAGGTGTAAGATAAATAGTGAGATTAGTTTTTATGGGGTTCCGAGAAGCGTTACGAAAAAAAATCCATTTGAGGCAATTATAGCATAATGGTGGAAGTAAATGGAACAAAAGAATCTTATAATTGTGTAAAATTTTTGCTAAGACTCCAAGGTAAATATTATGGATTCGTTACCACTTTCTAACTTATTTTTAACTTGTATCTAATTCGACGGTCATTCTAATAATTTTTATTGAGGTCAAAATACGTATCTGTCAAGATACAATTAAGTGGTGGAATTCAATGGGATTGTATAAACTCGCCTTATGACAGGTGAAAACATTCACTAAAAAGCTCAAAATAATTTTCTTATCAATTTTTATAATTCATCTAAATTGTCTAATTCGTATTTCTGACTTATCCCGTCAACAGTGTTTATTGGCCTAATCGATTCTTTATTTTTAATTTGGTCTGCTTTAAAAAAATCATATTTGTTGACGATTTTCCCTTTTTTTAAACATAAAACAAAGAATTAAAAAAGTCTAATTCCGGACTAGCATTCGCCTAACTTTGAATCGCCGTCAGGCCAATTCTACAGACCAGTTCATATTGCAGCACTTTTATTGTCTTCAAATTTAATAGTTTAAGCGCTTTAAGTATTTAGGTCCTTAAGAAAAAATGTCCTTATATAATACAATCAATTGACTTTAGACAATGAAACGAGATAAAAAAAAATTACGGGCAAGGTCCGATACGTTCAATTTGTCCAATTTGTGCAATTCATCAACTTTGCCCAATTTGTCAAATTTGTTTAATTTGTCCAATATGTACAATTTGCCTTATTTTCCTATTTGTTTAGTTTGTTCTATTTGAGCAATTTGTCTAATTTCCTTTCAGAAAAATATATATAGCTCTTTTAGTGGAATGTATTCAACCGTCTAAGACGACTAGTATTGTTCATTTAATCACCAGTTAACGGTGGAAACTAAATGACAGTAATTTCCCTTTATTTGTACATTTGTCTGTTTAGCATAATTCATCCAATTTGCATAAATTTATACACAGCCGCAAGGGTATGTAAGTGCTTCAAATTTGGTCTATTTATCCAATTTATAAAATAAGTCGAATTAATTGTTTTTGAAGAATTTGTCCAGTTTGTCCAATTTGTTAAATTTGTTAAATTTGTAGCAAAAAATCTAATGCATCCAATTTGTCCAATTGTCGAATCTGTCCGAATTATCCAATTTGTTGAATTAGCCAATTGAAGTATTTCGTTAATAGCATTGAGCACCTGCACGGTGCCACGGAGGTGCCACGGAGTGTTTTGGATTGTGGAAGGCGGCACAGCAGGAATCGTTTTTGGTAGAACGTGAACATGAAAGAATTAAGATAGAAATACAAAGTAGGAAAGGGACGAGCCTGGAATTGAACCCACGACCTCCTGCTTATAAGGCAGAAGCGGTAGCCACTAGACCACCGAGCTCGTCCGAATTATCCAATTTGTTGAATTTGTCAATTTATCGGAATAGTGGAATTTGGCCAATCATTGCATCTTTTTTATTCCATTATTTATTTAGTAGGCACTCTGTGTTCTGGAGATTCCGCTTACTGTAAAATAGATTCACTGTGGTATTCTCATCGCTTAGAATCTACATACAAAATCTATTAAGATTACCTGTATCCATATCATCGTCCGTTCGTTCGTCTATATCGTAGAGTCCATTTAGATACTTCACTCCTAAAAACTCATATTATATTCTATGAGTTCACATACGGATTTTTTGCAATGGGGTGCATGAAATGGATTCCACTATCTTTCGATACATAGGTTCCATACTTGACATGCATTTCATGCAGAGTACCACCAGGGCTTGCCATTGAATCACTCTCGTTATATAACGAACTAAATCATAAAAGAGAGGCCAAAAGAAACTGTTCTGAATCGCAACATGTTATGATAACAAGATTTATCAAACCAGTACACAAGTGTTAAAAAATCAGAACTGAATAGGAAGCCCCACAGAAAAATGGGGTGGATTTTGCGCTTTGTTTTCGCTCATATTTCATGTTGGTTTCTCAGTACAGATGTGTAGGTGCCAAGTTGAAATTACCATCAGAGCTAGTTTTCCCCTGCATTTGGAGCTTCTTAAAAGGAAATTTATCTCATGGGGTCTAGCCTCCCGAGCCAGTTCTCTTATTGTGACGATTTGCTCATACCCTAAAGTTCTATGGTATGCGTTACACATCGTATATGTATGGAGAAGATGGTTGAGAGAACTTGTCTACTTTCTTTAGGATTCAATCCCTGGTGTACCAGTTCGCGCGCCATCCATAGTGGGGCCAGTGTATGCATATGTATGAATTTGTATGCAAATGGCATATGCTGACCACTGATATATATTCAAAACATATGGATTTTGCCATAATATATGTGTCGATTTTCCTGAGTGTTCGTTCCGTTTGCCATGTATCAAGTCCGTTGGAGGTAAGTCTCCGAAAACAGGGTCAGTTTGTCAGTTGCCGTCAGGTAGCTGTGTTGGTCATACGCGTTCCCCATTACGCCGTACTACGGTACTACTGCTGCACTTCTGGCGATTGACGAGAGGTTGATGGGGGGCTGGGAATCGAACCCATGACCATTCGCTTATAAAGCGGACGTGTAGCCGATTAAGTCACGGGACCCCACAATCATTGCAATTGGTTGATTTTTTTTTAAATTTGCTCAGTTTGTTCAAATTATCCAATTTGCCAAATATGTCCGATTTGCTAAATTAAAAAAAAAATCAAATGTGCCCAATTTAATTCATGAATTTGTCGAATTTATTAATTTGCCGAATTTCTCGAGATGAGCCTTTTGCTGAAAATCTAGCTAATAACGATAAAAATAATTGTCGTATTTATCTTATTTGTTGGTTTGATTCAATTTGTTCAATTTGTCGAATTTGTCTAATTTGTTGAATTAATGTGTTAGTCCATTTCGTCAAATTTGTCTAAATTGTCTAATTTTTTTTAGAATTTTGCAGATTTTGTCTAAAATATACAACTTGTCAAGTTTGTTAAATTTGTTGAATCTGTCTTATTTTCCAATTGTATTATCCGCCACCCTCATAAAAACCCGAATTCTTCAACAACAAAACATTATTTGCATAGGGATTTTTGGAAGAACAGAAAAGAACACACGTCAGCTTTTGCAGTTTATTTTATTAGTAACTTATCTTTTTGAATACAAAATCGGTTGTAGGAAAATGTATGTTCATTCTCCGTCATTCATAAGCTCGTCCGCATTTCTCAACTGGCTACAGCAGCATGTATGCACCATAAAGCTCTCATCTCGAGCATCGAACCACGGAATCTTGCAAAACCACTAAAAAACGATGAACCATCTTTGGATTGTTCTTTCAAACATCTTAGGATTATTTGCCACGTATGGCAAGGGATCTAACACAACATCAACACTTTTTGTCTGCCTTTGAACCCACCATGGTGTTAAGGGCGAAACGTTCCTCAACATGCATGGAAAGTTAACTGCATCCTACTTTTTCTGCAAAGCCACCTCAGAACACTATTTATTTTATTTATTCAGACTAAGGCCGAAGTGGCCTGTGCGGTATATAAGAGTCTTCTCCATTCGGCTCGGTCCATGGCTACACGTCGCCAACCACGCAGTCTACGGAGGGTCCGCAAGTCATCTTCCACCTGATCGATCCACCTTGCCTGCTGCGCACCTCGCCTTCTGTGCCCGTCGGATCGTTGTCGAGAACCATTTCACTCGGGTTACTGGTCTGACATTCTGGCCATGGTGCCCGGCCCACTTGGCCGTCCGACTTTTCGCAGTGAACGAGATGGGATGGTTCTCCCAACAGCTGAGATGCACTGTGGTTCATTCGCCTCCTCCACGTACCGTCCGCCATCTGCACCTCAATTATAGATGGCATGCAGCACTTCTCCTTCGAAAACTCCAAGTGCGCGTTGGTCCTCCACCAGCATCGTCCAGGTCTCGTGTCCGTAGAGGCCTACCGGTCTAATTAGCGTTTTGTAGATTGTCAGTTTGGTACGTACCTCAGAACACTAAGAGTCTTCAAAATCCCTTAACGGATAACGATTGGATTATGCACAACTTCAGATTTTCTATCAAATTGACACAACTCGTGGAAGCGATAGTAGATTGGGAAGAGCCCGCCGTCCAGATTTTAGAAACGCAGAAAGTTATGCCAAAGCGATTTTCTAACTCTGCCATAACGTATTGGAACAGAGAAGCTAAGTGAAGACGAAGTAGGATTAAGGCAGGTATTTTCGACTGCATCGTCATAGTCTCAAAAACCAATAAAGAGACACTTTTTTGACAAACTCATTCGCACCAAAGCGTAAGCTCAGGAGAAAAGATCTGCTATAGTGGAGTGTGGTGAAGTTCTAGCAAATGGACGTTGCTTTCGTTGGTTTTAGCCCCTACGACCATGGACGGAAATACCTGCCGTGTCCCTACCTATATGATAGAAAGATGAAAAAATAATGTAAGAAATAATGAGAAGATAAATAATGTAAGACACGCTTCACAAGTTGACCGTCGTCATTGACGAGCACAGTTACATTGGTAGCCAGCGCCGTAGCGTGGGGTTGGCCAGGTTATTCTTTTGCCAAGGAATGTAACCAGCTCTCTTGTAAAGCCAATGGTAAAGAAATTACGAGTATGGGAAACAGAACAATTCTTATCAGCCATATGGCCAACAATAACAAACCGAGCATAAAATCCAAAGGTCTATGACAGAGATATTTCAAGAAATCTAATCTTTCTATCTCAATTAATAAACAAGTCGAAATGATTTGAGTCCTCAACTTTTGAGACTGCCCTCTTATTCCTTGCTTCCAAGGCATAGGAACTGCCCATAAGGGGCCAAGAAAAAGAGTCTAGAAAAACTTATATTCAAAAAGTTATTTGAAAATCAGATCGGATTCAGTTATTTCATTTTCGGGCATAATTGTTACAAAAGGTGTTGACCAAAATTGTAAAAGACCTTTTGCGCTAATGACTTGCGGATCGGGTTGGGGTAGGTAAGTATTTAAGTAGATGTGTACCAGATTTAAGACAAATTCTCTCATTTCATTCTCAGAGAAAAAACACCATTTGGAGTAAACGTCCTATCGTTGTGGTATGCCTAATGTTGCGGTAATGTTAAAGTAGTCCATTCTGGATATAACACCATTGAAAACAACAATTGTATGGAGTACGCTAAAACTCTTCAGATTAACGACTAGAACTG
>NW_026943078.1:0-1422 GCF_024139115.2 Armigeres subalbatus
ATCACAAAAATAATAAATAAACTAAATTCCTTTCCATTGCTTTGTTTTTAATGGGATGGAAATAGGAGCTATGAGATGAAATGGCGAACCGTTCCCCTATTGTATTAAAAAAATACAGATTTGTTCGACTTTTCATTTCAATGAGAACAAAGCAAGCGTTTTTCGGGCCAAGGGAGAATCTTTTTTCGTTGTTTATGTTGAGGATCATCTTTCACCCATCAATCTTTTCTCCAGAATTAGCCTGGGAAGATAAACGAAAATCTTGCTTATTAGATGAAAATCCTTTTTCGTTTCATCACTTTTACCTCTCACTCACTTTTCGCGAGAATTATCGCAGAGCAATTACAAAATTGTATGGCCGCGCCGGGACTCGAACCCAGAATAGTAACAATAATAACTGTGGGGATGCGCTTACTCTAGCCACACCACCACGCTATCTGTATGAAAGCGTTAAGTTATTTGTTCCACATAAGCTACTACCATTTGCTTTTATGGTGCCACGAAAAGACTCGAATATGAAAGAAAAAGAGCAAACCAACGTTTGGCGGCAATCGAAGTGAGCGAAAAATGGTTAACATTCTCCAGGCTGTTTTTCTTTCCCGAAAAGTGATTTCTCCCCGAAATTTTTGGCGAGGAAGCATCCTGTGCTCCTGAGATTGAGTGAGCATTACGAACCCTGATTATTTTAATACAATATTTGTATAAAAAGCTTACAGAATTGTATATGCCCAGATTTTATACAATAATTGTCAGATTTGTTTTTTGGGTGTATCAACCAGTTTCAAATATACAACTTGCTCTTCACGGTCCTTAGATTTGAAGGTTCTTACATGATATGTTTGTTTCATCAAAATAATCATGGGGGTTGTGTACAACGATGTAAACTATGTAAAACCAAATCTATACACATAAGATTGAGCTGGAGCCACCTCATTCGTTTAAGTTTAATTCACTCAATTTCGACCTCAGGTAATAAAACTCAAAATTGGCTTCCCGTATTGAACTGGCGTCGTTGGATTGTTTGGCTCTTTTGTTTTTGACAACAAAAGAAAGAGTGGATGAAAGCGAAGAGAAAAAATAACTCAAAAGTAAGTTTAAAAGTACTCAATTTTGGGTACTTTTTTTCTTCCGTGTACGTTTCACAGTTGAATAATTGATAATACCCTGAAAGTAGGCAATTATTTATGGTTGAAATGCGCTATGTAGGAACGGGAATGGTTATGATTTTTTTGATGAGCTTGGAAAGTATTAAAGTTGCAAAAGGAAAACGGTTCTGTCAGCCACATAAGGCTTAAAATACTACGGTGTGGCTATCACTTTTGATATAATTCATGGTCTGAGTAAAAATCTGAATAGAAGCATTTGTATTCTAACACTTTTTAAAATAAATGCCAACGCCGGATATTTTGTTCGTAGTTTGCT